>NC_059440.1:31467932-31483829 GCF_021028975.2 Sphaerodactylus townsendi
ACACACACACACACACACACACACACACACACACACACACACACACATCGTGATTAATGTGAGTTGCATGGAAAAGGCACATAAACACCAGCCAATATGTACGTTAACCAGACATCACAGAGAATGTATCCAAATGAGAAGCATAAACAGAAGATTCCACATATTGGTCAGCCAATGCTTGTACTTTTCAAACAGTGTAGGGGGAATGTGTACAGTTTAGCAGTAGAACAAACGTATTTCATACCAGCTGGCATGTATGCTATCTTCGTGGTTTACAGGTGAAATCCTCACCTGTCCTGACAATGACATCTCTTGGTGGTTACGCAAACCGACCAGTCAAGTACACTATGCTCATTCATGTTAATGTCATGAGAGAAGATTCTTTATCTCTTCAGATGAATGAACACAGTGACCATTCAATGCAGATTAACCTAATCCCATCATATGCCACAAAAAAACTGAGGCTGATGGTCTTGCAAAGGCTACTATTTTGCTTCTCCTATCCTTCGTTATCTTTACCTCCACCCCATCCTGCCATCACATTGCTATTTATTTAGCACATTTTTGCCAGCTTTTCTCCAAGAAACTCACAGCTGCATACATCAGCCTCTCCACCTACATTTTGCTGTCACAATAACCCTGTGAGGTAGGTCAGCCTGAGAAAGCTCAAGGTCAACTGGTGAACTTCAAGGCAGACAGAGTAGTTGAACTTGGGTCTCCCAGATTCTCATCTAATCTTCTAATCATTTTACCAAGCTAGCTATCTTCTTCTACTACTACTGCTACTACTACTGTTCCCTTGGATTGCAACAGATTAGGTGGATATCAAATTCGGCAAAGGAAGGTTTAAGTTATGCAAATCTCAAGTGCTAAAAAGTTGATGCACACAAGCAAAAACTTTCCTGTGTTCCGAAAGCAAATTTTAAAAACATGATGCTATTTATTTCCTACCCCCACTGCATTCCCAACATTTGAAAAATGCAATCACAGGTCTGGATTTTCAAAATGCATCCCTCTTTCCCCTGCTTTATACTATGGGAAATTTGGCTGGCAGTTCCACAGCTTATGGCTACCCTGCAAAGACAATTTTTTGTGGCCCACAGAGGGAAAGTGCTGTGGTGCCTTTAAGATTTGAAGTTATGCCCTTTTGAAGGGGAAATGATTATATTTCAGCAGAACTTTCATCCTTCAGTTGTGGGAGGGGGGGGAGGAGAAAGACACCAAATCGTTATCTTTCCAAGATGGGGTCAGCCCTGCAGGCTTTTCACTGGAAGCACTTACTACACAATTAATGGAAGGGACTCTCATCAAATGAGGGACAAATCATAAAATTAGGGAGATGGAAATTAGGCATGGACAAGTGGTCCAGGTGCAGGGAGAGGGGTAAGATTTATGGGGGAGGTTGTATTATAGCTAATGATTTCTGCTAATGATCCTCCAAAGTATAAAGTGGCACCGAGCCCACTCTCAGTGGGACAAGAGAAAATCCAGTGTACGGGTGAAGGACATTCCTCCAAAGGAGAGAAGTGCCCCCCCCCCCCGAAGATAAGACCTCTCCAATGTTTCTTCAAGCCAGTAATGCTGTGCATGCAGTTTGATCATTAAGAGTTAGACATTCTGCTCCATCTCTGGCCTAAATGAAGATCATCTAAGCTCCCAACTAGGTACAAGACCAGCATGCCTTTTGAGCACTCACATCTTCTGAGGTCTCACCATCTTCTATGTGAAATAAAGCAGTGACATCTTAAAGATTAACAAAAGTTATTCTGACATAAGCTTTGGGGAATCATAGAATTGGAAGAGATCCCAAGGGCCATCAGGTCCAACCCCTTGCAATGCAGGAAATCAGTTCATATTTGTAAAAGCTTATGGAGGGATAAGTTGTTAATTGTTAGTGCACCCCTGGATGGCCCATGCTAACATGATCTTGGAAGCTAAGAAGGATTAGGCATGGTTAGTATTTAGATGGGGGATCACCAAGGAAGTCCAGGGTCTCCATGCAAAGGCAGGCAATAGTAAACCACCTCTGAATGTCTCTGGCCTTGAAAAACCTATGAGGTGGCCCTAAGTTGGCTGTGACTTGATGGCATTTTCCACCACTATCAAGATATCTCCTTTGTTACCCACTAGATGCCCCTGGAAGACCTACAAGGAGACCTGGATTTAAAAACTCATCAATTGCCTCCTGGTAATTAGTATTAAATGGCAACTACCTCTGACTATGGAGGTTCCCTTTAGCTGTCATGGCTAATAGCCACTGATGCACCGCTCTACTACTTCCCTTTGAAACATATCAGCCAGAGGCTATTGCCACATGTTATGGCAGTGAATTCCTCAAGTAGATTATGCATTGTGTGAAGTACTTCCTTTCATCTGCCCTGAATCTACTGCCAATCAATTTTACTGAGTGACCCTGAGTTCTAGGATTTTGGGAGGCCAATAAGTAAAACAACAAGCACAATATACTGCGCAAATGTCCCTGGGAATGGGCAAGCCAGCCTGCAACTCATGGAGGGATGATTGTTTATCTGTAATTTAAAGCAACAACAAAGAAAATCAATAAATAGTTAATTTAAAGAAAATAGTGAACATGCACTTGTGAGTTTGAATGAGAGGCATTCCAGATGTTGTTTTACTTGCAAATGCAGGCATTATCATTCCTGTATCCACGCCCAAGGGAAAACATAGATGAATTGGCAGTACATGTCTGTGACTACTGTTGCAGATAACTCTATGGGAAGGTCACATTGTTTGGGTGGTAGAGACAGGACTGGGATAACCCAATTGCCATTGCAAATTATACCAGGGTTAGGGTGGATCTGCTGACAATGATAAGAACTGCTTTCTATATACTGGAGTTTCACTTTTATTTATTTATTTATTTTATTTATGCTCACCTTTCTCACTGGGACTCAAGGAGTACTACGCGAAAAAGTGAGTCAATACAATCAACAAGTTGGGACATTCAATAAACAATGTAATATGATTTGGGCTCCAGAAGGCTACAAAAAAACAGAACTGAAGCAAAGCATAAGTGTTAACATGACACATAAAATGGTGCAAAATTACACAACAGGAGCCAACCCACCGCAAACTATACACGGTACTACAGACCACAGTCCCCAATAATGTATCCAAGCAACTTTGTGACGGCTTTCGTAACCGTGCTGCCCTCTTGCCTGGACAATTCTGAGTTTTTGATGGGGTGACTGACAGTTCCTGGAGAAGTGGAGAAGATTCTTTTCTTGGGGAGGGGAGGGGACTCAGACAATTAAAGCTGCTCGACTCCCAGGAGAGTCTTGTCCTGCCAGCAAGCTTGATTGGTGGGTTGAACCATTACTTCCCTGTTCTTGGAGTAATAAAGATTCCTAGTAGGTTTCATTCTGAGCACTCATCAGGAGTGGAAATGGACAATGATTCACAGACACAGAAGCTGGATTGCATGCCAAAACCCCCCCGGAGCTGGTGAATTCTGCTGAGCTGGGTTCTTGGACTTTTTGCTCTGTTTCTCCTCCTCCTCCTCCTCCTCTCCCCATTCTGGCAGGCCCTTGCAGGAAGTGAATGTGTTTGACACGGCATGAAGATTCAAGCGCCAGAAAGACACCGAGCGTGAAGGAAATAGGAGGAGGAGAATGATATGGGGCCATAAAGAATAAAAGGCATGGAGGAATAGTGGGAAAGGGGTACTAGAGAAAGGAGAAGCGCAAGGCATGGGAGCGCACTGGATATGACCCTGATACCCATCATACACACAAGCACAGCATTGAATGGTTACAAAAAGGAATTTTCAAGGGAAACCATCCCAGAGCAAATTCTTGTGATTTGAATTTGATTTTATTTGAGTTTATTGGGAACCCTAATACAGTCCAGTATATGCTGATCTGCATTTTAAAAATTATGTTCTGGATTCAAGGTAAAAGTATTTAATTTGTTCAAAGTCGAAAAGGTTGAATTTGGCATCCCAAACTTTGATGTTTCTTTCAACTTACATGGATGGCCTTTGATTCTAGAGGTCATACTGGTGTGCAAAAACCTCTTGACATTTTTTGCTTTGCAGCTGTTCTAGCTAAAATCTAAATTCTAAAGAGTGGCTGCTGAGGCAAAACTGACCAGTCTTCTCCATAACTCTGCTACTTTTTCTCACTGAAAGATGACAGGAGATTTGCAAGTTAATCCACCATTTCCTGGATCTTCTTTGTTCTAGAACGCTCCGCTTGGGTTCCAGTGCCTTGGAGGCAGAACTAGGTAAGCACTAGGAACCAAGAAATACATTTGAGAACAAAGAAGATGGCTGATTAATTCACAAATCTCCTGTCATCTTTCGGTAAGAAAGAGTTGCTTCTACCTCCTCTTTGCAAGCTAAATAAGTCAAGGTATTCCTCTCACAGCATATTGTGTTACGTTACTTCAAGGAACTCACAGGTGCTAGCCAATGGATGCTGGACACGTGCACAACACCATTTGAAGGAACACTTCAAGAAGTGCTCCTGGTGGTTGGAGTAGCATTTTCTCAGCAATAATAAATTGGGAAGATCCAACAGCTTAAACATAGATTGATTGCAGTGAGGGAAGATAGTAGGATCTTGAACAATAAGGGAGTGAGAATAGCATGCTTGTTATGCAACAAACAGGCACCAAGGTCCTTCCTTACAAATTATGTCTGGACTGGTGTATGCTTGTATGTGAGATGAGTTCATGCCAAGTCCTGCTCATCTACCATGTGGACTTTCTCAGGCAGATCTCTCCCTTTCAGTTGCATTCATAGGTAGGCCCCCTTTTGATCTTCTATTCAGTAGGGAATTATAGCAAAGGGCAGCAGTTCACTGCATGTTGGATACAGATGAGGCAATTTCTCAGCTGATTTGCTGGGGTTGTAGGCCTGCCTGCAGTGTGAGCTGAAGGACTCCTTCATGTTTGCACCCATTTCCATTAGAGTCCCCTGAACTCTGCTGCAAGACTAGAGGGACATCTTAGCTAAAGAAGCCTAGCTAGACTTGCCCATGCAAAAAGAAAGAAAGAAAAAGAAGATAGGACATTGCAATGGATCCTGCCCCATCTTCCATCAAAGACCTCAGGACTAAATAATGTTTTGATTGCTCCTGAGTGTGATTGTATTAAACCTCCTGCCAGTGGATATTAAATGTAGGGAAGAAGGGAGGGAGACAGAAATATGGCAACATGTGGAAGCGACTTGTTGAAGATGGTAAGTGATGGAAATAGGGTTTCCCCATTCATGGAGTGGGGTGCAAAGAAACACTTTGCTTGCACTATAGGGAAGTACCTGTGCTCTTGGATCTGGGATCACAAAGCAGTGGAAGAAACAGGCTAACCTGCAGCAAGGGTAGATCAGACAGCTGGTAAGCCAGGAAGTAAGATGCCAATTCTTAAACTTGGCTTAATGTTGAGGTTCAAGCCAGTCAGTTGCTTCAAACTAGATTTTAAAAACATCTCCAGGTAGGAATTTGTTTGGAAGGCATCTGAATTAAAACCTGGATGCTGCTTTGGTCTTCTGTGGATGTGGTCCAACAAAGCTATGAATACACAAGCCAAGTACACACCCAAACTAGGAGAAGGAGTTGAAGTTTTGACTTCAGCTGTTTGCTGCAGGGCCAATCTGCTCTTCCATTTGATTTTTTAAAAATGGTGTATGTGCAGGTTGCCTCTTTAGCAATGCGCAAGGAACTTTGAAGGAGCCCTTTGATTCTGAAGGAACCCTTTGAAGCTATCGAACTTTGGTTACATAATGAGAAGACAAGAGCCACTGGAAAAGACAATAATGCTAGGTAGGGTGGAAGGCAGAAGGAAAAGAGAACAACCCATCATGAGATGAATTGCCTCGATCCAAGAAACGACAGTCCCCAGTTTGCAAGACCTGAGCAAAACTGTTAACAATAGAACATTTTGGAGGACACTGATTCATGGGGTCGCCATGAGTCAGAAGCGACTTGATGGTACTTAACACACACTGACTCTTCACTTTCATCTTACCTGCTCCTTTATGACCTCAGACCACCTAAAAGTTTACCGTGGACTGGAATTTGAGAATGAAGCAAAAAGTTGGATTTATACCCTGCTTTTCTCAGCTATAAGGAATCTCAAGGTGGCTTACAAATTCCTTCCCCTTCTCTCCCCCCCCCAACAAACTTGTGAGGTAAAAGGGGCCAAGAGAGTTTTGAGAGAACCTGTGGCTAGCCCAAAGTCATCCAGCAGGCCTCATGTGGAGGAGTGAGAAATCAAACTCGGTTTTCCAGATTAGAATCCACTGCTCTTAACCCCCACACCACACTGAATGTGGCGGTAGAGTGATTTGTTTGAACTAGGTTCTGTCCCTACCAAATTGAAGGACCATCTCTTTCTATATGTCTCTGTGTACTAACTGTGGCTGTCAGGCAAACATCTGCTGGCTACCCCACCACTTAGAGTTGCCTGCCTGGCACTGGCCAGACACCAGGCCTTGTTCACTCTGGCTCTGACTCTGCGGAACGGGCTCCTTGAAGAGCTTGGGCCAGGGCTCTTTTGAAAGCTTCAGGAGGCACTGAAAGGCTGGCCTGTTTGCTTTTCAGGAGGTTTGAATGGCAGGCATCTTTTAAGGGGGGAAGGGGGAGGAATTTGGAGTTTGCTATTTTATTTTTAGCAGTAACTGAGAATGTTTTAACTATTATTGAAATCCACCTTAAACTGCAAGGAAAAGTGGAATAGAAATGTTTTAATTAATAAACAAACAAACAAATAGTAGGAGATAAGAAGGTCTATTTTTTTTTAGCAAAGTGTGAGAAGCAGAATCCACTCAGTCTGTATCTAGTGCTTGCCTCCTCGTAGTCTCTTTCCAGGCTGAGCAAGTGTATGACTTGCTGCTAGTGAATTTGTGGCATAGAAGGAAGTTGAACCAGTAACGTTGTGAATTGTAGCTTGGGGCCAGAGCCACTAAGCTCAACATGATCAACTGAAGACCAAGCAAGCAAGATTGAAGTGAGGAAAGCATACTAATAGAAGGAAAAAGAAATGTACTAGAAATCTGATGCAATTGTAGACTGGGCAATATATACTTTGCAAATATACACATACGCAAATTAATGAATGTCTGAATAAAGTTTCATTTTTTAAATTAAAAAAATTCTGCACCGAAGCAACACAAATTCTGCGCCAAGAAAAATTGGATCAATATATGCAAACTCAGCAATTAAAACATGTCAGTTTATTGTGTATAATTTAATCTGCACTGCTAATCATGGGGAGATGCAAGAACTATTTAGGGCCCTAATCTTCCACCATCTGATCACTGAAAAGCCTATGCAGAATATCCATGGCTTCTATGATTCTACCAGTCTCTGCCCATAGACTTTCAAGACTGTGTGTATAGCTTGAGGGACAAGAAACTGACTATTTCAAAGAATCAAAAGGGATTCTCAGGATGCACTAAATACCGATTTCCATGCTTGCGCCATGTAGTATTGCAGAATACATATGGTTCTGTCTATAAACATTGATTTCAGCTAGCAATCATTTTGGCCTGAGTAACGTATTCTAGGCTCAACAAGCAGACAGATGCTGTCAATCAGAGTAACATTCATTTTAGATTAAGGGTACAAGATAACAGTATGCAAAACCTTCACTTGGCAGCAGGCACATCACCCTCACGGCAGGTTGTGCTGGAATCATTCCTTCCCATTTCCAGGTTAGTGCTATTTTTTTTAACCCATCCATCAAGGGGGGGAAATTACACAAATGGTTTTTCTCCAAACGAATGCATCTGTTAGAATCAGAACAGCCTTATTATTCAGGGCCAAACAAGAAGGCAGGCCCACAGATCTGTGAATGGAGGGCTGAGGTTCAGAAGAAGAGCCTCTGCTGTGCGAGCGGAAGTCCTAGGTTCAATCCCTGGCATTTCCAGTTAGAAAAGAACTAGGTGATAGATGATGTGAAAGACTTCTGACTGGAGAGCTGGTGCCAATATGGTAGACAATACTGACCTTGATGGACCAACAATCTGATTCGGTATAAGGCAACCATGTGCAATCCTCATTAATAATCTGCATTCACAATGCCCCATAGTTAAAGTCTAAACAAATGGCCCCTGGCTGTATGACTGTGCCATTTATGTAGCCATGCTAAATTTACTCTTGGAAAAGACTCCCTACACAGCTAGATGTTTTAAAAGCTTTAAAAGAGATTGGATGGGGGGTGGGTGGGTAGGAACATGGAGACTCCTGAGTCGAGGATGCTGAATTCAGTATTGCACATATTTTAAAATACTAGAATATACTTAGTCCACCATGCTGAATTTTAAAAATAAGAGGACATCTTAAGGTCTCTTAACAGTTAAGTATAACAAATCTCTTTGTTCGCTGATTCTTAATATGCACTGAATATCTGATCCACCTAGGAATGTTTTCTGCTCTTAAACAAGAATACACATTCAGGATTACCTAAATGTTGATAAGTTATTCTTTATCTGTTAAGAGTTCCCAAAGATACTTTGCTGGCTGGATCAGACCAAAAGCCATTAAGCCAGCATTCTTTGCAAGAATCTAAGCAACTGGCAAGTACTGGATGACTCACTGGAAATTGGATGATAGTCAACCAGTGTACCTCAGTCTACTTTCTCCCTGTAGGGAAACCAAAGAAGAACAGGATTCCTGTACCTTTAATAGTCGCATGGAAGGTGCAGTTTGGGCAGCTTGTGAAAATGATTCTTCTTATCGTATTTGAACCTCACATTTCTGACATAGAAAGAGCCGTGCATTTGCCTTTGTTCATCTTAATCTCAATGTTCTTTGAAGTATATTAGACGGAAAGGGACTAACTTGCCAAAATAAGCTTTGTGGCTGGAGGGCCATTTGAACTCAGATCTTGCATGTCAGAGTCTAGTACCTGATCCACTGTACCTCACTGACAAGCAGCAGCAGCAGCAGCAGCAGCAGCAGCAGCAGCAAAAAAAATCCTTTGAGAAAGAATGGCAGAACTTCATGCAAGAGTTGTTCCAGGGTTTTTGGCAGCAAACAAGGCTGAAGGTGCTAGAAGGATAGGTAAAGGGAGGGAGGTGGAAAGGGTTTGGTACAGTATATAACATCTCAGCTCTTCTGGATCAGTCACGCTTCCTAATTCAATAAGGTGAGAAGGAGCATAATTTGATCATATTTGTTTTGCATCACTGCAAAAACAGAAAATGAGGGGCTGCAGAGCCGCACCAATTTACTTCATCCGACCTTGATTAAAAGAAAATTAATTGCTGCATCTCTCAGGATATCTCCAAAGGCAGCCAATGGGCTCTCCGGAAAAGCATAAAAAGGGTGGGGGAGTGAGCAAAGGGGAGGAGGAGAGAGAGGGACTGTTTGCCCTTTCATCTCTTAGCATAACTGTCTTGTTGGAAGCTTGGGCAGACTGGGGGTGGGAATAATAATGTAATACCCGCCCAGGCACACAGGGAAATGAGAGGAAAGAACATATTCCTCCTCTGACCAGCCTTGCTGCTCTCTCTTGCTTTTACTTCTGTGTTGCCAATATTTTGTGTTTCTCTCAGGCTTCATCAAGGTGGCTGGCTCCATTGAAGACATGCCCCAAGGCAGTCAAGGGACGGAGCCACATGAACAACCAGTATAGCAAAGCCCCTTTTGGGTGATTTTATGTAGATAGATGTACAGATGCATATGAGTTGTAAAGGATTAGTCTGAAGATGGGGAGCTGTGATTCATCACACATCTCTGACATACCAGACAATATTCACATGGTCGCGCCCATTTTTTACCACCAGAAAAATCACCGGGATGAATTTGTACAGATGCAATGATCATGGAGAAGTAAGATCACTTGATTCCCATCATGTTCACAGAGCAGGCAAACAGCTGCTCTTTAACTGAATTTGGTTGTGCTTGTTTTGACTTTTCCTCCACTGGTGCTCAAGACACTTTCATCACCCAAAGCTCCTGATTCAGAATGGACTTTGCAAGACTGTGCTGAGGAACAACCATGGCCGTATTCTGAATCACCCATTCATTCTATGGGACAATCACAGTTTTGAAAAGAATGCCAGCCAACTTAGCTCCCCGAGAGGCATCAGGAATCCATCCAGATGTGTCAAACTGCAGGAATGACCCAACCCAACTGGTCCTCCACTTTTCTAGAGATCTTGAATTGTCAGCAGTTTAAACCCCACCAGGCAATGGCCTATCCATGATGGGATTTTTGAAATAACCTGCACAACCAGTTGTCCTTTGATAGTACAGAAAATGAAACAGATCATATGGCCTGCGGCATGGGTGGGCATTAGCAAGAAAGTCTGGTGGCTGTCATATGGAGGTTTAATCATAGACAAAGAGTTTCCTCATGATCAAAATAACTGGAGCTCTCAATACCAGGCCTGAGACTACCTCTAGCATGTCAGGTAGAGAGGACTGCTAGGCAGCTGTGTCAAAGACCATATACAGTCACTCAAAATTGGAACTCTGCTTGACAAAGTAAAGGTGACAGACTCCCAACAGACCCTGACAGAATATCCCAGCTTCCACTGAGAGGAGCCACAATGATAGAAGGAGGAAGAAGAAATAGAGTTTGGATTTATACCCCATAGGTCTGTCCTGTAAGGAGTCTCAAAGCAGCTTACAAACTCCTTCCCTTCCTCTCCCCACAATAGCACCTTGTCAGGCAGGTGGGGCTGAGAGAGTGTGGTGAGAACTGTGACTAGCACATGGTCACTCAACAGGTTTCATGTGTAGGAGTGGAGAAACAAATCCAATCCATCAGATTAGAGTCTGTGCTACTTATGTGGAGGAGTGGGAATCAAACCCAGTTCTCAAGATCAGAATCCATCTGCTCTTAACCGGTACACAACACTGGCTCAATGTACATCTCTGTTGTCACCCTATTAAAAAAAGGCATTTGCTGAATGGAGTCAGGTGAACATTTGGACACCAAAGGCAGTGCCTAATTGCATCCAAAGGATTGGATCCAGCCTTTATTTTCTGCCAACAAAAGTCACTTTAATCAATGGAAATTTTTTCCCCCTTTTCCCCCTTCCAACTGCAGCTGAATTATTCCCCCAAAATACTGCTCTGGGGGACCCTTAAGAATGACACAAGAGGCAAACTGGGGGGTCTGCACGAATTGGGGGAAACTGGCAGAAATTACATCTCTCCTTCCGTTAGTGAAAAATGCAGCATGGATCCAGCCCATCGCTTTTTACCTAGTTGTGCCATCCACTGCTTATTAACTCAGAACATATGCCCAGAACCATCATGCCAGTAACTCTCCCAAGGTTAACTCAAATAAAACAAAAGAAAGCAGTTTCCCTTCTTAATTATTCATGGACATCTTTAAAAGCCCCTGTTAAAAAGATACACAATTCCTCCTCCTTCCCCAATTTTCTGATGTACTAATTAACCAAGATCTGCATCCGATGCTATTCTCTATTGGACCTGAGTGACACTTTCTCTTCCTTAGACCAGACACAAAACCATCTGCTCTACTCATCCATCACTTGCACTTTCTTTAGCATTTAGCATCATCTTGACAAGCTACAGCTTTCAGAAACAGAGCTTTGCCCATGCTGAGACAACTTGGTTTTGTTTTTGAAGCCCTTGTTAAATCAATGGAATCAGAATCTAGACCACAGCTGAACGTTTCTCCAGCGCTCTGTCTGGGGTCTGTGTGACCTTAGTGGGGAAAAAAGACAACGTGCTACCAAATCTGAGAAGAAAAGATGGTGAAACCCCAGGTAACTTCCTCTTAACAGACTGCCATGCCAGGTAGGCCACAATGGGCCCCATGAACTTGGCATGAGGCAGTTTCCTGTGTTCTTATTGCACTTAGAAACTCCTGAACTTGCTTCCCTAGTGCCTTTTCAGGGGTTGCCTGCTCAAATAAGGCATATTCTTCAGACTATTACGGTGTACTAAAATTTTCTGCTTGGCGACAGGCGCTATCAGTTTTTGAATAAAACAGTCATACCTGGGAGTGCGGCAAGTAAGAATGGGTGGCCTCCAGAAGGGTTTTGTGTGTGTATGACCTGGAGGCATAAGATCCGTTAACCTAAGGTTTTAAAAAAATGAATGAAAATTGAATGAATGGCCAAGCTACTTTCCTCCTCTCCTTCTCTGGCTGGTTGGCAACGCTGGTGACAGTTAACGCCACATGGCAAAAATGTTTGCGTACAATCGCTTGATCTGCAGACAAGATAACCGTCCTCATATCGCAAAGATTTAATAAAAGAGTTCTTGCAGCTGCAGTCCAGTGCATGCACCACACGTGGTAAATTGCCACAGACAGTGCAAAGCAAGAAAATAATGGCAGCTAAACATCTAGAAGGCGAAGGAGAATGACTGAACAAGGCATACCTCAGAGCAACTCCAGCTGCCGCTGCAAAGATTTAATTTTATTTTAGTCATGAATTATTTTATATTTAATATGAAATGCCCTGGAACTATTAAATCTGAAGATACTGCAAATAAAATGCAGCAAAGAAACTGCCACCAACATTTTACCTAAACTGTAATTTAAAGCAAATCTAGAGGCAAAAATATCCAAAGACTTTCAGAGAAAGTCAGCAGATCTCTGATAAAACCGGGGATGTTTCTGGGAGGAGCAGGGGTGGAGGCCATTCAGTCACATGGGGGGGGGGGGCGGAAAATCACCCCCACATCCTTCCTCCTACTCCCCCACACACTCCAAGCCACCAGCCAGCCCCATGCAGGGCAAAGAGGCCAGGACACCCAGGAGGCTGCCCAGGTCAAGACCTTGCCCGCCACCTGGCCACACTTCTTCCCACCCTGGCAGCAGAGGGCGACTTCCCTGCCGGAGCTGGCCTGGCTTCCCCTCTGCTCCCCTAGGTGGGAGAAGCAGCGCGTCTCAAAGCAGGCTCAAGAGGGGGCAAAGGCTGTGGGCTCCAGACTGCTTGGGAGTGGTAGTGGCCTGCCGAGCACAGGCCAGGCACTGCAGGACAGCACCACCAGCGCCATCCCTGCTCCCCCCACCCCCAGCAAGCCTCTGTATACATGGATCCTCTGATCCATGGGCCAAGCAAGCCCTCCTCGCCTCCCCCAGCAAGCCTCCCTGCCCGTGGATCCATGGCCCGAGCAAGCCCTCCTGGCCTTCCCCCCACCCCCAGCAAGATGGGTGGTGGTTGCTCATGGGGAGGGTGCGCAAAATCAGTTCTTGGCCTGGGCTCAATTTTCTGCAGAGATGCCACTGGGGAGGAGGGATGGGTTCACACACTTTTATCCACCGTTTATTCTCTGAACATGTAAAATCAATTTGGATATTTAAGCCAAGGGGTTGTTTTCCCAGTGTCATGATAGAAATTAATCTTAATATATTGTCAAAGGCTTTCATGGCCAGAATCACTGGGGTACTGTGTGGTTTCCGGGCTGTATGGCCGTGTTCTATCAGCATTCTCTCCTGACGTTTCGCCTGCATCTGTGGCTGGCATCTTCAGAGGATCTGATGGTTGGAAAGGACAGCAAGAGGAGTATATATACCTGTGAGTAAATGTCAATAGGTAAGGGCATCTGAAGAGAAGTGGCCTGGCAACTGAGTAACAATGAAGTGTAGAATGTGAGTAACAACGGAGATAGCAAGGTCAATAGGTGAGGCATCTGAATAGAAGTAGTCTGGCCTTTTGTTCCCTTTGATAATCTATAGTCATCCTGTGTCTGTGTGGAGCTGATTAGTCACTGTTGTGACTCTAGTGTTTTTCAAAACTGGCAGCCAAATTCTGTTCATTTTAATGGTTTCTTCCTTTCTGTTGAAATTGTCCATGTGCTTGTGGATTTCAATGGCTTCTCTGTGTAGTCTGACGTAGTGGTTGTCAGAGTGGTCCAGAATTTCTGTGTTTTCAAATAATATCCTGTGTTCAGGTTGGTTTATTCTGTGTTCAGCTATTGCTGATTTTTCTGGCTGAAATAGTCTGCAGTGCCTTTCATGTTCTTTGATTCGTGTCTGAGCGCTGCGTTTGGTGGTTCCTATGTAGACTTGTCCACAGCTACATGGTATGTGGTAGACTCTTGCAATAACTAGAGGATCCCTCTTATCCTTTGCTAAACGTAGCATTTGTAGAATTTTCTTAGTGGGTCTGTAGATTGTTTGTAGGTTATGCTTCTTCATCAGTTTTCCTATGCGGTCAGTGGTTCCCTGGATGTATGGTAAGAACACTTTCCCTCTAGAATCTGGCTCTTTATTTTTGTTCATGTGGCTTGTTCTTGGTCTTGCAGCTCTTCTGATGTCAGTAGTAGAGTAACCATTAGCCTGTAGAGCCTGGTTTAGGTGGTTCAATTCATCTTGAAGGAGGTGGGGTTCACAGATTCTGTTTGCACGATCTACCAAAGTTTTTATGGTGTTCCTTTTTTGTCCTGGATGATGATTGGAGTTTTTGTGTAGATATCTATCAGTGGGTGTAGGTTTTCTGTATACTGTGTAGCCCAATTGTTGGTTTGGTTTGCGGCTGACTAGGACATCTAGAAATGGAAGTTTTCCTTCATTTTCTTTTTCCATAGTAAATTGGATGTTTGGGTGGATTTTGTTGATATGGTCCAGGAACTTGTTTAGCTCTTCTCCGCGGCTCCAGATGGTGAATGTGTCACCCACATAATGGAACCATATGGTGGGCTTTTTTGGTGCTGTTTCCAGGGCTTGCTCCTCAAAGTGTTCCATATAAAAAATTGCTATTACAGGGCTAAGAGGGCTACCCGTGGCAAAAGGCATCTTTCCAACCCGTGTGTTTAAAAACGACATTGTATCTCCCCTAATCTCAAGAGTTAAACACCTTTATCATGGCAGTCATCCACCCAGTGCCAAATCTTACCTTGTAAAGAACGTAGATAAAGGTGTTGCAAAACAGGAGCAACAGAACTTGGGAAATGAAATAGAGCAAGAAGAAGAAATACAAAACCAGACCCTGGAAAAAGATCTCAAGGAATCTTTCTTAGCTCTTCCTGAACAAGAGCAGTTGGAAATTATAAAGAGATTGGAAATATTGAAGTGTGATCTAATTAGGAGCAAAAATGGCCAAAATGAGACTCTGCAGCCTACACAGGCCCTAAGAGATCCTTCGAGTAACAAAGCCTCAACCAACCCAGAACCACTACCATCCAAAGGGCCAAATGCTTTGGATGAGGCCGCACAGACTCTACACCAAGTTCAGAATGACAGGCTATCTTGTGAAATAGATGTGGACTCACACCTTTCCAGAGCTCTATTCTATGAACTACATGGTGAAAGGGTTGGGAAAACATGGGCCCAGGAGCTGGTGGAGTTAGCCCAAAACACAAACGGCTAAGGAACCTATAAAGGAGTTAGATCATAGAGGCCTCTCACCAGAGAAAATGGAGCTCAGAGAAAACAGAACACAAGGAAATAATGGCTGTATTTACCTGGACCATCTGGGAAAGCTGAACCAAATTACATCAGACTGACTAAGAGACTCACCCCTTGAAATCATCTCATGGAATGTGGCAGGGTGGAACCGTTGTCTATATACCTATCAAGATGTCCCATTCTTCCAACATGACTATGGAATTATTATATTACAAGAGACATGGACAGATATTCCTCTAGAACTGGATGGATATTATAGTTTTAATTTAGAAGCTACCCCATCTTTCTGTTCATAGAATTCATTATCCCACTGGAAGTAGCTAGTAGTGAGGCAATGTTGAAACAGGGCTGTGATGTCTTTTGGGAATTTCTGGTTGATGAGTGCCATGGTGTCTGCTATGAGGACCTTGGTGAATAGGGAAACCACATCAAAGCTGATCAGTTTGTCATTGGGGTTGAGTTTAGATTGCTGATTTTTTCAATGAAGTGTGCTGAGTCCTTAATGTAATGTGTAGTAAGTCCAATATGGATTTTCCAGCAAAAATTTGGGGGGGGGGGGGTAGCTGTCAGTAATTCTGTGTTATACTAGACAAA
>NC_059440.1:31483920-31503738 GCF_021028975.2 Sphaerodactylus townsendi
CCGATTGTCGATTGTCACTCGGCATCAGTTATTTATTATTAGTTGTTTGGTCTCTGTTTTATTATTCTCATCTTGAGTAGTAACTCATCTCAAGTCCTTTTTTGAGAACGGCGGGCTAAAGATGGTCCAAATATGTTTAAATTAGATTTAAATCAAAATTACGGTGAGAGAGGAAATCGGAAAACTATTCTGAGCTATTCTGTCCAGGGGAGAGGAAGGGGGTGGCGTGATGGGGGCAAACACATGCACGGAAAGGCAGTTCCACGCTAACTTTTCTGAAGATTTGGGTCAGATGTTTGATCTTGATTTTAAAATCTGGGTATACATATCTGTCAGTAGTAGATTGCTGCATAAAAATAGATGCAACTAGGAAGACTCTGTCCACTTTTTTTGTCCATGAGCCAAACAGAAAAGTGTGGAAGGAATGTGCTGCCTGACATTCGGCTTCTTGCGTCCTGTGAAAAATGCCGGCCAGGCAGCACAGTGCAAAACATTTAGCCTGGCTAACTCCCGTCCAAAGGGATTTATAAAGTTCTATCTGAAAGTATTGATAAACTTGATTCGCGCTATTAGCGTCGCCTGCATATTAAGAGAGGACTGCACGGCTGCATGAACATTTGTGTGGTACGGAGTCTTCAAACTGCAGCAAGAGAAATCAGTACAGTGGAGGCGATCCATATGGCGAGCTGCTCTTTTTAATTCCTAAGCCAACTGGTGTTCTCAAAGTGGCTGAGACTCAAAAAGGAACACACAACTGTGTCATTCCCTTTTTCCTGCAAATCAGAAATAGACTCTTGCTAACTAGTTCGATTTAGCCACCTGAGGCTCGCAGTCATTTCCCCCCATTTCTTTTAACCCCTCCCTTACAGAGAGCGAACTATGCACAGATAAATGACCATGGGGGAAAAGGGGTTCCACGCAGAGGTGGGATCCAGCAGGTTCTCACAGGTTCCTGAGAGTAGGTTACTAGTTATTTGTGTGTTCTGAGAGGGGGTTACTAATTGGTGATTTTGCCACGTGATTTTTGCCTTAGTTACGCCCCTCCTCTCAGCAGTAGCGCGCAGAACTTGAAGCAGTCTAGCAGGGGGTGCACCGGCGTGCGTGGCAGCCTGCGTCTGCATGCATTTGTTTCCCGCCCAAGGACCGGCACAGCGGCTGCATCCTTGCCACAACCCCGCCCAGGAATGCCCCGCCCCCGGAATGCCCGGCCACACCCCTGTCGTGCCACGCCCAGCCCCATTGGCGCTACGCTACAGTTTGAATCCCACCATCATGGGAACCTGTTACTAAAAATTTTGGATCCCACCACTGGTTCCACGGTGCTCTAACTAAAATCCCAGGATTAATTTATAGGATTATTTATGGCAGTTGTATGTCGCCTTTCCCTCTGCAGAGATCCAGAGCAGCTCTTGAAAACAGCACAACTAATCAGTTGAAACAATCAAAACAGCTCTTCTGGCTTCATCTTGGCTGGTGCCTCTGCCTTCTGTGTGTGTGTGTGTGTGTTTAATGCATTTTGTGCATTTCATGACACCGTGGGAGGAGGCTGGCCAAGGTGTGCATGTGTGTTTTATGCCCCTGCTGTGGATTAAACAGCGCTGCTCTTTTCTGTGCCTGAGGAAGGAAGATTTGACCCTGAGTGGAAGGCCGGTGTGCACGAACATATCTACTGTTGAGAGGCTGAGATTTCCTCTGCCTTGTTGCTGCATCTTACCCTCAAGCTGTTCTGCACAGAGTAGGCAAGCAGGATCCCTTCTTTGTGCGCAAGGTTGTGGGCTGTGGCAGGCAACACACTTTCAGCCAGCAAAGTCTGAGCGGTTGCAGCTTCCTGGGCAAACTGTGACTGTATCATTCTTTGGGCAAGGAGCTCTGGATTTTTGAAGAAGAAAAGTCTAGGGTTCCTCTTTGTGGAACTGTGCTTGAAACAGGGCCCACGGGCAGCGTGCGGCGTTGTGCATTCACGAACCTTATATCTTTTGCTTACTCCCACGGTATTCCCAGAAAGACACTGTAGGGAAACGCCACTGAGACTCGAAGGCTAAAGTGTTTCCTGCAGGCTGAAGTGCCAGGTGATATGGGGAGGGTAGCCAGTTCACGCAGTCTATAATAGGGTACCAATGTCTACATTCATTGAATCTGGTAGCCTGGCATCCTAAGTCTACGGTTCTTCTGCTAGAACCCCCCGGTGGGTGTTCATAGTGGTAGGACCGGCAGAGGTCCCGTAGTGCCCACAAGCCTTCTCTGGCTCCCACCACATGTTTCTAGAAAGTGGTGCTGAGCTTTTTCCCTGCAGGACTTCTGATTGGCTATTGGAGATTTTATTGGCTCTGCCGATTTTTTAAAAACGTTGTTTTGGCAGCAGCTGCCACCCACAGCACAGTGACCGTCACTATGTGACTGAGGTGACGGCGTGGCAATCATTTTGTGATGGGCTCTGCCCCTTTTGGCAGCCATTTTGGGGCAGCAGTTGTATTTCTGCTACTGCCACCATGTTGTGTGAGGAGGTTGGGCGCCCCCATTGTAAAGGTGATGACCCCAACTTTGATGGAAGACCCAAATCGTGTTGAATTGAAATGATTGAAATCGGTTTTTTTAACTGTTTCAGGAGCCCAGCTGTTTTTTTGTCCCCATGACACATGGACCCTTCTGAAACCCAAAAGTATATTGAGCCAGAAGCTGCTGTGGGCTCTTCAATTCAGCTCTGGCTTGTATGTGAGCCCCCCGCCCCCCCCGGGCTCTTCCTGATGCAGCGATATTCTTGCCATGCTCTGGGAAAACTGCAAAACAGCTCTTGGGCCTCCCTGTCTGGATATGGGGATGGCATTTGTGGAGGCTAAGGTGTGTGTGTGTGTGTGTGTGTGTGTGTGTGTGTGTGTGTGTGCGTGTGCGTGTGTGTGTTTTGGGGGAGGGTCAGTTATAAAGATTTGTGGTTCGTTCGTTCTGGCTCGTTCGTTCGTTCTTTCGTTCGTTCGTTCGTTCGTTCGTTCTTTCGTTCGTTCGTTCTTTCTTTCTTTCTTTCTTTCTTTCTTTCTTTCTTTCTTTCTTTCTTTCTTTCTTTCTTTCTTTCTTTCTTTCTTTCTTTCTTTCTTTCTATTTTATTGGTGCATGAACATGCTACTGGGTGCTGTCACCTTGGGTTCTACTTTGCTGATGGAGAAAAGGCATGTTAAAATTATTTTTATAAAAATAGCTAGTTCGCCACTGGCTTGGTTCAGCATGCACTTTATCACAGAATTTGGATTTCTGCTTTCTGGTTTCCTTACATACTTGAGTATGTTCATAAAAATGCTGAGAAAATGGAACTTCTGTTTGCAGTCCATTTTGCTTAAGGCAAACATTGATTGGACCAGGTTTTCCCAGAAACAAATAGATGGATGTTTAAAGATATACATTTATATTCTTACATCCACTGTTGATGCATTTGCTGAGGAAGACTTCAGGGGAACGCCAGCTCCACACTCATTTGAATAAAACCAATGCTATGTACTACCTTAGTTTATTTTCAACCCAGATTTTAGGTGTGTGATTTGGACAACAGAAACCATGAGTGCTTTCCTAAATCCTCAAGGCGTGCTGTTTTTCTTCAAAACAGGCTACAAGGAAGATGCCTGTGAATTCTCCCAGCCATCATCTATATATCTATATATATAAAAAGCTAACAGTGACTTTGTTAGTCATGCCCTAACGTCGAAATGGCTGGACGGATCGCCCCCAAAATGGAATGGAAAGGGTTACCTTATACTAAAAAAACAAGACAGTACCATATAACGATGTGCATTGAAAAGGAAAAGAGGGATTCCATTTGACCACCCCAAAAGGCTATGCAGCAGATCATTGGACCTACATGGACATCTGTGTGGGTTGTGACTGCGATGAGAAGGACAATTTCCACAGCAACGCGTGGCCGGGCCCCGCTAGTCAAATATAAATCTATTCAGGGTGATGAAGATTTTGTGCTGAATTAGGCAAGAGATCTTACAGAAGATGAAATAATGATTAACCAAAATCCTTTTTGTTACTTCCCTGTTCATAATTTTTCTCTCTGGATAATTTCAACATGTATTCTGTCATTCTGACCTTCCACTATTCTGTAAAATTAAATCTGTATACATTAGCTTTGTAATTACCTGCATTGACTTTTATTGTGAATTCTGTAATGTGTTTTGTCTTGATGGAGTTTGGAATTTAAGATTGTGTATCACATCTTTCCACAAAAGAGCATCGATCCAGGTCTTTCAGTCTCAGCTTTGAGAAAAGGAAAAAAGAACCTTCCTTCCTTCCTTCCTTCCTTCCTTCCTTCCTTCCTTCCTTCCTTCCTTCCTTCCTTCCTTCCTTCCTTCCTTCCTTCCTTCCTTCCTTCCTTCCTTCCTTCCTTCCTTCCTTCCTTCCTTCCCTTCTTCCTTCCTTCCTTCCTTCCTTCCTTCCTTCCTTCCTTCCTTCCTTCCTTCCTTCCTTCCTTCCTTCCTTCCTTCCTTCCTTCCTTCCTTCCTTCCTTCCTTCCTTCCTTCCTTCCTTCCTTCGCCCTCTGACACGTTCTACACATGGGCTGATGCATAAAGACCTATGTTCTGCAGAATCCCCATGGGCCACATACCAGCGTTACAGAAGATGATCCAGGTTTTTAAAAGGATGTGGGGCATCACCTTTCCTGATGTAATGCAAGTTATCCAATCACTGTTCTCCCTGACTTTCATCCCCAAATAGACGCTTAGTCACTGTAGCCCTTGCCCTCTGTTGGGAGAATCTCCTGTGTTCACCTGTAAGAGGATGATGCAGCATCCCAGGATCTGGTTGTTGCCCCCTCCCCCTCCTGCGATTACTCGTGTGAAAACACACATGATGCTGCCTTACCCTGAATCAGGCCCTCAGTCCATCTAAGTCAGCCTCGTCTGCTAGGATTTCACAACCCCTCCTGCCTGGTCCTTTCAGCCGAATATTCCAGGGGTTGGACCTGGGACCTTCCGTGAGCCACCGTGCACTGCAGTGTGCTTGTGGTTCTGAACTGAGGCAGGGTCCCTTTTCGGAGAAGGGGAAACAGGGTTTCCCATGCTAGCCAGAGAGCAGGCCTTTCTCACCTTGCTTGGAGGAACCTGCAGTGCTCTCTTTCTGGGGGCAGCCACCAGCCACAGGGAGCAAACCCAAAAGCCTCGCAGAGCACAGAGCAGGTCTGCCCTCCTCTTGCACACGGGGGCCTCGGGAGGAGGGCCTGGCATGACAGCAAAGAGGGGCAAATCTTCAAGTGTGCCCAGTCCTTGCCATTGCCCTGGGTGCCCCCAGGGGTATTATTATTATTTATTTGATTTAATATACCGCCCAATCCCCGAAGGGCTCTGGTAGGCTTGTTGTGGGGGGGGGGGGTCCTTAGGAAGCGCTTGAAGGGGTCCTCCTTATGCAACCCCTGTGGCTAGTTCCAGTTCTCTAATGTTATTTAACACATTTAACCCTTTCCGCTGTTTTCATGAAGAAGGCTGCAAAGTGCTTAAACTCAGAATCCCATGCATGTATTTTTTTTTAAACAAAATCTGTTTGAAAAATTCTGATGTTTCTGGGCCACCCCTTCGGAGTCAACGTGGAGGCCCTTCTCTTTCCCACGAGACGTTCCTCGGTCGTGTCTGGGGGGTTCTGCAGTTCTGCTTTTCATAAGGTTTTCCAGTAGCTGTAAATATTCCAATAATAGACTCGCATTTGCTGCAGTGTCCGTTGGGTCACAATGACTAAACTCTGTCATTGGTTTTGCTTGAGAGAGACAAATGCCAGCTGTCACACTGCTTTAGCATCAGGTTACTTCTAAACGTAGCACTTGGTTTATTTTTAGTAGTTATGTGTGTGGATTTTTCTCCGTGTGGGTTTTCTCAGCTTCTGAGTGTGGTGTGACTATTTAAAAAATCAGCATAATTGCTGCCTCATGCAAAATTCAGTTTCCTGCCTTTAAGGGTTCAGTCTTGAGACTGTAGTCTGGAATGACGAGGCGTCCGTGGCTGAATCCTTCACTGTCCGTGCTGGACTAGTGCTGTGCGGCCCGACGGCCGGGGTGCTGTAAGTCTGCCGCACATGCAGTTCTGGGTTACGTGCTGTTCTACCTTCTCCAGTCGCAGAGAGTTTCCTTTGCAACTCCCAGAGATCACTTGCAGGGGAGGGAGGTTGGATTTTCCTATCACAAGATAACGGTTGTTTAATGAATGTTCATGGTTTGTTATAAGAAGAAGAGCATCTGGTATCCAGCAGAGTTTTTCCACCGGCAGATGGATTTCTGCCTGCACAGTATGGCTTGCTTGCCTCCCCGCTTCTGTTGCAGCAATAAAGCGAGAGCTGCCAGCTTCTCACTGTCAATCAGCTGGCCACTGGGGGGGGGGGGGCGCAGGGAAATGGCATTATAATCAGGGTGCCAGCAGCGTCCCAGAAGTGATGTCACTGCAGTGCCAGGGACCTAAGAGTTTTAGCATCCAGGGCAGTGTGCGGACGCCACATCCAGTGCACAGGAGAAGTTACTTCACTGTGTTGCCAGCTGGGCCCCCCACTAGCGGTAAGTCCCGCCCACCCCACCTCACCCGTTGCCAAGGGTCCCTGCCAGCCCTACCCAATGCTGCTCCCCAGGAACATTTGGAGGTCATTTTGAGCAGCAGCAGCAGCAGCAGGCGGGGAAAGGCAATAAAGTTTGTGCTGCATGGCTGGGAATCCTTCTAGCGTTTTCTGCACAGCCAATATATCATGGGATAAGGAGGTGAAACATCCCGGTTCGGCCATGGCCTAAACTGGGCCCGCCCTGCAAGGTTTCCCTTATCCCGCGGCTTTCAAAAAAACAATAACATTGGAGGGTTCTTTTTTAAAAGCCTGGGCTGCTCCCGCTCCCATCCAAACCTACATGCATGAGACGGACCGCTTTATTTTCCCCGCCTCGCCACCTGTTCCCCTTTCCCCACAGCTATGGCCAATCAGAACGTCAGAAAAACAGGAATGTTCGCACATGCGCAGGAATCAACGTAAACTACGTAACGTAAACTACGCAAACTATGTAAACATTCATGTGGAAAATTAAAATAAACCAGGGGCTCATGCATAATTCACTGGAGTTCTTTCTCCTGGCCTGAATATGCTGACAGGGCAGCCGTGCGAAGGAAGAAACCGAGATACAATCAACCCGGTATGGCCACTCACCTGGATAGCTTTAAAAGGGGCTTGGACAGATTTATGGAGGAGAAGTCGATCTATGGCTACCAATCTTGATCCTCCTTGATCTGAGGTTGCAAATGCCTTAACAGACCAGGTGTTCGGGAGCAGCAGCCGCAGAAGGCCATTGCTTTCACCTCCTGCCTGTGAGCTCCCAAAGGCACCTGGTGGGCCACTGCGAGTAGATGGACTCTGATCTGATCCAGCAGGCTAGTTCTTATGTTCTTATGTTCTTATGATCCTGTGGGAAGTGGAGTCCTACGCCCTATGCCTTTCAAGTACAGCAGGACTTCCATGGGGCTGGCTGGTCCGGGTAGGTCAGTGTCCGTATCCTTCCTCTTGTCTCCCCAGACTGCTGCTGCTCTGAGCATCTTCCTTCTATGTCCTTCTCTTCTTCTCTCCCTAACCACTGTGATGGTAAGATGTGCCTCCTGCAACCTCTCTCCATCCTTAGGTGGACAGCGGGAATGATTTTTCCTGTTACCCTTTCCTTTCCAGTATCAAGTTCCTTTCCACGAAAGGACTTCTCAAGCTACATGCCTGGTGGGAACTTTATTTTTAGAGCAGCATCTCCCGCCCTTCCACAGTCCAGACCAAGCTCTGGCTCCCAACTGCTCCAAGCACATGATTTTCATTGTTTACTTAGATTGGTACATTTTTATCCCACCAAGGAGCCTCACAAGGTAGGTTTTTATAGTCTGCCTTTCTCACTGAGCCTCACTGACTTTGAACCAGGGAGCCCCAATCTTTTTCAACCTGCTGATCCTAAAACAGGTGGCTAAATCTACAGCGTGGAGGCGGAGGTTCTTCTGTATAACAGACCTACATACATACAGACATGGAGTTTGGGGAACATTCTGGGAATGTTGTCTCAGTGCACCCTCGGTGTTATTCAAGGGGGGTGCAACACACTACTCTCCCTGACAGAGACAGAGGCCCAGCAGGGGGAGTGTGTAGGAGGGGGGTTCAGTTGCTAGCTGCTGTTAGCCTAGGCTCACCCCATTCACTCACACACAGGCCTTTTGGCAATTCCTGTCAGGAAAATGTCTGCTGCCACCTTTTTGAGCGACAATGGAACTCTGAGAGGCTTTTTAACAGTAAACCAAGCAAGAATTTATTTATAGACTGATTTCTTCTCAATTAGATGGTAGAGAGAGGTTTTTAAGCATTTCTGGTTCTTTATTTCTTGGATGTTACAAATAAAATGCAGTTTCACTTAAATGGTTGTTTCTCAGTTTCCAGGTGCAGCTTCATATACACACAAGTGTCTCTTTTAAGGGCAAACCTTTCCAACACGGTCCTGAATACTCCTGAAACATCCACCTTTAACTCCAATGGGTTTCCACACTGATTTGGGACAGAGTAAGCTCTGGGGTTTTAAATTAGAACTGCGGCCTAGATACCCATTTCATCAGCATGGCCAATTGACCATGCTGGTAGTGGCTGGGATGGGAATTGTAGTTCCTGAACATCTGGAGAGCCGCAGGCTCTACCCCAGCTTTAAACCAGGGGTAGGGAACCTGCGGCTCTCCAGATGTTCAGGAACTACAATTCCCATCGGCCTCTATCAGCATGGCCAATTGACCATGCTGGTGGTGGCTGATAAGGAAACAAGTTCACAGTATCACTGATTCTACTAAACCAGGGGTAGAACCTCGCGGCTCTCCAGATGTTCGGGAACTACAATTCCCATCAGCCTCTATCAGCGTAGCCAGTGTGACCATGCTGGTAGTGACTGATGAAGTGCTCCCTGAACATCTGGAAAACGCAGGATTCTACTTTCCTTCTCACTTAACTCTGCCAGTTAAGCTAACACACTCTCATGAACTCTCCGGTCCAGTATCTAGGTGAGGTCTCCTAAAGAGACAATAGCCAAGCCCTCTGTGTGGTCTTAGGAGTGTCCCCATAAAACAAATTTCCCTCTTGTCTTCCACCAACACCAGGCCACTAAACCTCTGGTGAAAACAAGAATCTGTCCTCTCGGTCTCTGAAATTTCTTAGAGAACACTGGTCACGTATCCATTCTCCCTCTGTCTCTCTATGCCACTATCTCTTGACTTGATCTGAGGACTGAAACGATCTGTGTCTCGCTGTCTGTGGCAGGCTCGATCTCTGTGTCACACAATCTCCCGTTCTTCCTCAATCTGTTCTCTCACAGGCTCTCCCTGCTTTTTTAAAATTTCGGCAAGCACACCCTCTCTGTGGCTCCTGGCTCATCTCAGCCGGCCAGTCAGGTGGAACTCTGGTTAACACCTCGTGCTCCTCCTAATCCGTCACAGGGGCCAAAGCCCTGGCAACCATAAAAGCTCTATACTGAAAGATTTGAGGCCCGCCAAGCCTAAAAAACAAGGACTGCATATATAGGGATACAAGGCAATGAGGTATAAGCAGTTAGTTTGAGTATAATTTCAATAGATACTTCATAAACCGTTCATAAAGATTATTCATAAAGATGTATTGTGATTATTTAACTGGATTATTTAACTGGAAACCTGCCCAGAGCCCCTTGGCACCGCCCAGAGCCCCTTGGGGATGGGGTGGTATAAAAATCTAAATAATAAATAAATAAATAAACACACATATAATGAGAGCATGTCATAAACATTGTCCATGAGGTACGAAACCTGCAATAGTCATATTGCGTTCCAGTCAGTTGAAAGAGTCAGTATCTCCAAAATTCAATGAATCAAAAATATTAAGATGAATTGTGGTAGCAGACAGCAACAGCTCCAGCAAGTGATGAAGAAACTACGGCGACAGCAGCCACATTCGCAGAACGCGTTGCGCGCTAGTCCACGTTTTCAACAGAAATTTCTTCAGTGCGTTCAGGTAAATCTATTAGAAATAGAGATTGAATTCTCTTATTGTGTGTTTAGCTAAGTAAAGCAGCATACAGCATAAATTAAGATGAAAAGACGACCAACCCATCAGTTTCCAGTTCTGTGCAGAACCTCGAATCCAGTGGTTTTCTTATTTTAAATCATTCAGCTTTGGGTTATGGAATAGAAATCTTGATGGTTTGTTCAAGTAGATTGCTGGGAAAAAATTGCTTACTGAAAGCAGTCATTAAAAAAAAAAAGATGTGTGAAATGTGTCGTCCCCCACCCTCCCCGCAACAGTTCTTCAGCTTTAAATGGCTAATAGTCATATAATGAGTAACTTGGTGAACTTTCTCCCTTCCCTAGGGTAGGTTAGGAGTTTTATTCCATAGCATAAAGAATTACTCCTGTTAGCTTTACAGGAACACATTTTTAAAAAATAAAAGTCTTCTTTCGTAAGTTGAGGTCCCGCTTCTGTGAAACAGCCAGTTCATTATTTCTGTTTGGCTTGCCGTCTTCCTCTCTCGCGCTCAGTAGGGGTTCTGGGGAAAAGGGTCATGTTCCCAATTCCCCCACGAAGCCACAGGTTTCAAAGGGCCGGCGGTGGGATTCCAAATGCCATTCAGTTTCTCAACTTAAAATTAAGCCCAAACCCGCGTGCTGCTAATGTAGGAACAGAAAGCGTTGAGAAGAAAGCAAAGAATATTTGGGAATTGGAAGCAGAATAAAGAAGACAGTTGACCAAAACTGGTACCTCTGATTTAAAAAGTCTGCCTCTTCAGGTGTTAAGGATTTGGATTTTTTTTTTTGGCATATACACAAAGCTAGGTTTGCAATTCACTTACTCTTTGAGCTATTTTCTATTCTCTTCCTGCTATTTTCCCCCCCTCTGCTATAATAGTTTCATTATTAGGAATTCATTTGGTATTCATTCAATAGCTGCAGGACTAATGAAATCTTTGAGCATTTTGGGGAAACGCCTCTGTACTTTTGAGAGTGTTTCATCGTAATTTAGCATTAGTTAATGGACACTGAAACTGTGTATTGCTGGAGCTTCCGATTTCTTTTCGTTCATTATTTTATTTGGGGTGCTGTGTGGTTTCTGGGCTGCATGGCCGTGTTCCAGCAGCATTCTCTCCTGACATTTCGGATCCTCTGAAGATGCCAGCCACAGATGCAGGCGAAACATCAGGAGAAAATGCTACTAGAACACGGCCATACAGCCCGGAAACCACACAGCACCCCAGTGATTCTGGCTGTGAAAGCCTTCGATAATACATTATTTTATTTGTTTAATAGAAATAATATATGATCTCTTTTTTGGCTTGTACTCAGCACTGAGTTGTGACTGAAATGAACGGAGGGGGTCAGGCAGGCAATTTAAGACAGCGGCAGGGCTTGTAAACAGAAATCTGCTTCACCTGACAGCATGTCGTCCACACCCTCTTAGTCAGTCCTGCTGTGGATTTTCCATGTTTCTGGCCAATTGGCCATGCTGGCAGGGGCTGATGGGAATTGTAGTCCATAACATCTGGAGTGCCAAAGGTTCGCCACCACTGTTCTAGGCTGTGTGGCTACAAAGGAGGTGCAGAAACAAATGGACCAGAACCTGGCCTTAGAAGCTGGCCCAGAATTACGGTATCCCAAGTGTTAATGTTTATGCTCTGCCATTATTTGCATTTCTACCCAATTTCTTCCTTCAATTAACTGAGAAAAGCTTATATATGCTCTTCTGTGCCAGCAGTTCACAGGGTTCTGTAAGCATCTGCATCATTGCACTGAGATTAGAATTGCTTCCTTTTGCAGTTGTGTTGTGGCCTGTCTTGTGTTCAAGAGAGTGGGGGCGGGGTGTGTGTGGGGGGGGGGACGAGAGTCCCTTATTTCATTCTGAAATGATCTTGGCATAGTGAACAAATCAATATGTACTCACATGGTAATTTTTTTTGAGATGTGATGGGAGAGCTGCGAAATAAATGACTATTTTATGACCTGCCCTTTCTTTGTTCAGTGTATCCTACTGAAGAACAGGTCTTGGAAAATGTCTACAAAGGTCTACAAATCACCCCTCAGAGTTCTTGATAGCCCCAGTTGCTATCAAGAAGAGACTTTTTGATAGAGAGTTTCAACAGATGCTAGAGGAAGCTAATAAAACCTGTTCCCCGATCTCTCTGGGAATACCTGTGGATAGATTAATTGTAGCCTGGTACCTTTATCTCCTGGTTGAGGCCTGGTGGCGTAGAGCAATCACCTTAGCTAGGTGTAATGCCCTGCCTTCCTCCTTTAGCCTTGGACGCCACCTTGGAATCCCACATAAAGAAAGGAAATGCCCGTGTGGCATGGGTTCTGTGGAAACAGTATCTCATATGCTGTTGGATTGTCCTTTTTATGAGATAGGTAGGAAGAAGCACATAATCCCCTTCCTGCATGGAAGTGAAGGCATTACAGATAAACAGAAGGTTATATATCTTTTAAACAGCCACAACTACGAGCTGTTGGAAGCAGTGGCTGAATTTTTTAATGGTGTTATTTTAACTCGTCAGAAGTTGTAAAGGCTGTTATTATCTTGCAATGTTAATGTTAAACTATTTATATGCCACTAAAGGTATTTGAAATCGAAATCAAATCGACAAAGATAGCCCCAGATCCACACAGGTAACAGCCGTATTTTTAGCACCCCTCCCCAAAACAGGCAAACAAATTCTTGGGTGGCTCTTGCCTGCTGTTCGTGTGCCGGCACTCTGAAGTTGCTTCATTTTGTTCAATAAACTAAGGACATAGAATCTTGTGGGTAAGACGCTGTTACCGTCACTGTGGCTTGGATGCACCAGGCCAGCCTTATCTAGTCAAAACTTGTACATCTAAGTTTAAGCCGTGGTTAGTACTAGAAGGGGAGATCACCATGGAGGTCCACAGTGGCTGGGCTAAGGCCGGCGATGGCAATGCCTCTTCCCTTGAAAACCCCACGAGGGGACGCCATAAGTCTGCTGTGACTTGATAGCGCTACCCACCACCATTCCAGTTACTATGGAGCATCGTCGGGATTAAGATGCTGTCTAAATTTGGCATTAAAAATTAATGATATTCATGTAAATAAATTTTGCACTAGATGAGTCCACCGAATGAAGCTAGGGAGTCGTGCAAGGGACTGAGGGACGAGGAGGCTGGTGGGAGGAGCAGAAGGGCTTCAGTCTTGATAGCAGAAGCTATTTCTGAGCTTTGGTTTCCAGTGTGGCTCCAATTGCAGAAAGAAGACAGAAAACGTACAGAATGAGAATCTTCCCCAGTTTTGAGTTTTGCTACCAAAGCTGCACAATGTATAACACCCTCACTCCACTGGGAGCAGCTTGGTTTTCGGCCCTGCCCAAACTGGCAGCGTTCACTTGTTCGGTGTTGTATTAATTAACGCCGAAACAGTGTGCAAGCAGGATCACAATGAAAAACCGCTTCTGGAAGCCGCAAAAGCAGCACATGGATTCATTTTGACTAGAGCAACTCTGATGAATGCCAAACAAATGCAGAAGGATGTGACGCTCACGGTCCAAATATTGCCAGTATCATTAACCGTTACGAACACACATCACACTATATTGGAAGCGCATCCTACTTAGCACCTGAAATGGACGTTATTCTCAAGTGAGTAGATCTCTTGTGTTGACAGTTCTCAACATGTGAATACGGCTTAATTGCCGATCCGTCTCCTTCCCAGTAATGAGATGCGTGAGTATGAAGTGGCTGCAAAGCTGATGTAAATATAAATGGTTCATAATGGAGATTCTGTAACTGCCGGTTGTCTTTGAAAAGTGACAAGTTGTTAATAAGGAAAAGCTCTGATGAAGCGCAGGGAATGAATGATAGAAAATTGTTGGAAATATTCCTGTATCTCAAAATAATTCTCACATTGAACCAAAGTGCAGACATTGATTTCTGAGCTATGTAAGAGCTATGTAAGGAGGTGCTGGCATATTAAAAGCTATATTGTACTTAATCATTCGAAGTGACTTTAAGCATCTACCCAGTCTTGGAGATGTAGCAAACAGGAGATTTTAACAGGATGTGGCTCTGGGTAAAGGAGTTAATCTGTGCCCAAATGCTAATGTCCCTTATCTGCTGTTGTGCCAGAGGTTGTCCATTTGTAATATCAGCCTCTCCTGCCAGATGTAGCTGCTAGCAGTACTGAGCAGTATTTTCTGAAGAGAAAAAGTAGCAGCTGACAGATGCCGTGGTCTCCCCACAAGGCACAGGCTGGCCAGAGTCCTCTGGAGCCATTTCTTTGCGGTCATCCCTTCGCAGTGATAGTTGCAAGATTTGCCCTGGATTAGGAGAGCCAGCACCACGTAGTGATTTAGAGCAGGTGGACTCTATTCTGGTGAACTATGTTCGTTTCCCACTCCTCTACCTGAGCAGTGGACTCTTATCTGGTGAAGGAAGCTTCGTTTCCCAACATGCAGTCTGCTGAGTAACCTTGGGCCAGTGCCAGTTCTCTCAGAACTCCCTCGGCCCCATCCGCCTCACGAGGCGTCTGTTGAGCTGAGGGGAAGGGATGGCCTTTCCAAGCCAATCTGAGATGCCTTAGAGCAGTGATGGCGAACTGTTGGCACTCCAGATGTTATGAACTACAATTCCCATTGGCCATTCTGGAAGGGGCTGATGGGAATTGTAGTCCATAACATCTGGAGTGCCAAAGGTTTGCCACCACGGCCTTAGAGTTAAGAAAAGTGTGGTATAAATCCAAACTCTCCTGGTACAGAGCAGTCTGTAGATGGTGACTTCATTTCCATTCAACTTTATCATTCACATAGTGTTTCCTGACAGACATTGTTTTCTCCTCAGCACCCACACTGTGCGGCAATCTGTTCCTATGCTGTGTTCTGGTAGTTTTAGCTCCTAACGTTTTGCCTGCGAGCGAACCACAGCCACGTAGCCCAGAAATCCCACAACAGCCAGTTGATTGTGGCCGTGAAAGCCTTTGACAATGCCGAAGAGCTCCTCTGCTTCTCGTTTCTGTTTTCAACACTTCTGTGCCCAGTTGGCAGTGCAGTCCGCTTCTCAATTTGTTTTTGAAAGCCTGAAGATTCATTCAAGAAACAAAACACAAGATCTTCAAATATCACCTTCTGCTTTCCTACTGCATGCTCACTGTCCCATAGGCCCCTGCGGTACTCACATAACCATGAGTGACTCAGAGCAACTGCAAAGACATGCTTCCCAATGGCCCTACTGGTTGAGGCAAGAATTGTGTTCATTTGGGTGACAATATGTCAGTGTTTCTGTTCTCAGAAATGTGGTATTGCTCAAATAAAAGGTTTTCTTTGAGCAAATCCACTTCATTTCCAAGGAGTAAAAGAGGCCCAACTGCACATTTGCTTCTAGTCACCTGGGAAAAGTCCTCAGTGCATATCTACATTTTTGAGAACTTTGTAATGCCATTTGTGCAGAATGCACAGAATACTGAGGTAGCTGCCTGAGATTTAATGGTAGCAGCAGCTGACCCTAACTGCCAGGAAGCGTCAGCAGCTGCTGCTATCAAGTATATTTTTTCTCCTGCCCTTTCTCTGGGGAGGACAGGATGGTGTAAATTGGTCTCCTCTCCTCCATGTTGGGAGCCCTGTGGGAAACTGCAGTACTGCAGTCGAAACTCTGTTCACAACCTGAGTTCGATCTGGATGGAAGTCGGCTTCATGGAGCTCCAAGTCGACTCAGCCTTCCGTCCTTCCAAGATTTGCCCATTAAATGTCAGGATGTGTCATGACCCTTCACCTGTCACCTCCATGTTACGATATCCCTGTAAGGAACGTTAGGCTGTGATAGAGCAGCTGACCCGAAGCCACCCAGGAAACTTCCATGGGGGAGTGAAGAGTTGAACGTGGGCCTCCCAGATTCTAGTTGGATGCTGTCACCTCTGCACCAAGTGTCACATGGATGTGTGCAAGCAGTGGCGTAGGAGGTTAAGAGCTCGTGTATCTAATCTGGAGGAACCGGGTTTGATTCCCAGCTCTGCCGCCTGAGCTGTGGAGGCTTATCTGGGGAATTCAGATTAGCCTGTACACTCCCACACACGCCAGCTGGGTGACCTTGGGCTAGTCACAGCTTCTCGGAGCTCTCTCAGCCCCACCTACCTCACAGGGTGTTTGTTGTAAGGGGGGAAGGGCAAGGAGATTGTAAGCCCCTTTGAGTCTCCTGTAGGAGAGAAAGGGGCGATATAAATCCAAACTCTTCTTCTTCTTCAGCGTGGATTTTCCTTTGCTTCCCCAAGTTCTGTACCACATTCTTCGGGGTTGTTTGACAAAAGGTAATCACAGCATTCAGTCACAATGCAGGATTTTGCTGTATCGCAATAGGAGCGAAGTAGTTCGGTGCTATAAGTGGACTCAGGTGGTCTCTTAGGGAGAAGTCACCTGAGAACAGTTGTAGAATCTCTAAGCTGATTTGTGTAGATAAAGAGTGGATTTCCACTTACTGAAGTTGATTTCCTTTCTAATCGCATCGAATGTTGCTTTTTAGAATGGCTAACAAATTCTTCCCAGTGCAATTTCTTTTAAAAGAAGACTATGTCTCTGTAATTATTTATTTTATAACATCTTTCTCCACCATTTGCTCTGTTTGGGGCCCCCCCGATAAGAATGGCCCCACATAACAACTTTAAAACATTTGAACAATTAAAAACAACATTTAACATTATAACATAATTCAATAAAACACATAAATGATGCCAGAATGAGGGAGGAAGACCACTAACCTCTCTAGGGATACCCCCTAAATGAAACAGAAGAAGTCTTTACGCGCTGATGGAAGACGCTGATAGAGGGGACTGACAAATGTCCCCAGGGAAGGAGTCCCAAAATTTTGGGGCCTTTTGTTATTTATTTATTTTGGCACCACATTCATCCATAAGAGCACTTCTGATTAATCCAGTCTTTTGGAAGTACTTGCAATTGAGAGGCAGCGTGGTGTAGTGGTTAAGAGCAGGTGCACTTTAATCTGGAGAACTGGGTTTGATTCCCCACTCTGCCACTTGAGCTGTGGAGGCTTATCTGGTGAACCAGATTGGCTTGTGCACTCCAACACATGCCATCTGGGTGACCGTAAGCCAGCTCTCTCAGCCCCACCCACCTCACAGGGAATTTGTTGCGAGGGGGGAAGGAAAAGGAGATTGTCAGTCCCTTTGAGTCTCTTTACAGGAGAGAAAGGGGGGATATAAATCCAAACTCTTCTTCTATAATTGTTTTAGTGTGAGTGTATTAAAATGCTGCTGGTTCCCAGGGATCGATACATTTCTTTTAGGAGGAAGCACGTTCTGTTGCCATTCCAGTAAAACCACAATCTAACAGTTCAGCGCCGATTATGCACAGCACAAATGAGGACGTCTTAAAATGTCCTTTTCTTTCTGCACAGCACAAATAAAACTTCCTTAGGATGTTTTAAAAACAACCCCACTCTTGGCTTTTTTACTTGCATAGCGAACGTTTTATTTTTCCTGCCCTTCAACCCACCCAGCCCTCTCTCTCTCGTGTGATTACTTTCATTTTCACAGCACATTGAGAGTCTCCCAATGCTTCTTAATGGGTGGTGGACCAATCCTCCTAGCAGCTGCGATTCTCAGACGGTGTCTGCACGGCTATGAAGAACTCTCAATACACACACAAAAGGAAAAAAGACAAGTGTGCAAGATTGCCAGGGGAAACACGCTTTATCCGTGAATGTTTCACACAGAAATAGCAATTGGATGAGCCGTGTCAGGACCACGCCTGTCAGTGCCTAGATGTCTTGCTGTGTGGGAATGGCAAATGCTACAGCGGCTCCTCGACAATGACCTGTTCGTGAAGCTTTCCAAATGTGACTTTCATAAGGAGTGGCCAGACTTTCTGGGTTACCGGATCTCAAGCCGGGGGTTGGAGATGGACCCAGGTAAGGTTCGAGATGTGGTGCAGTGGCAGGAGCCCCGCACCAGGCGTCAGTTGCAGTCATTCCTGGGCTTCACCAACTTCTATTGGGATTTTATACCGGACTTTGCCCTGCTGGCGCTCCCTCTCACCGATTTGCTACACACGAAGGAGAAGGCGCCAGTGGCAACGAGGCCTTCAGCTCCGCTGCCGTGGTCGCCGGAATGCGAGTTGGCGTTCCGGGCGCTCAAACACGTCTTCACATCGGAGCCCCTCTTACGCCATGCCGACCCCTCCAAGCCCTTTGTTGTTCACGTTGACACTTTGGACAAAGCTATGGGCGCAGCCCTACTGCAGAAAGGGGAGGATGGGAGGTTGTATCCCTGCGCCTATCTTTCCCACAAGTTTTCGGGGGCTGAGCGCCACTGGACGGTTAGCGACAAGGAGACGGGAGCGATCAAATGTGCTTTGGCTCCTTGGCGTCACTGGCTGGAGGGAGTGACCCTTCCTTTCGAGGTGTGGACTGACCATAGGAACTTGGCTGTGCTCCGCCCCCTGGGAAGTTGTCCACCAAGCAACTTCATTGGGCTGACTTCTCCTCTTGTTTCAATTTCACTCTGCATTTCCTCCCCGGGAAGGCCAATTGCCTGGCTGATGCCTTGTCTCGGTTGCCAGATCCTTCCCCGGGGACCCCACTCCGGTTGGGACGGTGTTTTCTCCCTCTCAACTGGGCTTGGCAGACATCACTCGTAGTCGGACGGTGCTTCGCTCCAACCCCCCGTCCGTCCCTGCCTCTCTGGAGGAGGCCCTACGGGGGGGCGGGGGCCCTCGAAGTGCTGCGGGATGAAGGTGGTGGCCTGCTGGAAAAGCGGGGGGAGTTCTGGTGGAAGGGGGAATCAACTGTATGTGCCTCCGGCAGCACGCCTCCTTGCGTTACAGGGCTCCCATGATGTAAAATCGGCAGGTCACCCACCCGGCCAGGTTTTTGTGAAGGTGCAGGAGTGAGAAACACGTCAGTCTGATTCGTGGCACTCTACTCTGCCACGTGTTGTGTTGCTCATGAGCGACATCTGGCCCTCAGCAGGGGTCCCTCCGCATGTCATGATCAGAAAACAGCCTTTCTAGACAGTGGCAGACAGTCTCCCCCTCCCCACCACCCTCAGACTTGCTGGAGGGCCTGCAAGTGTGTGGGGGGGGGGCAGGGAGGGAGGGACTCCTACGTGAGTTGCCAAAGGCCGCACAACACTTCACACTTCCCGTGATGTGACGTGGTATGACAGAACGGAGGGTTTATCTGGTGTCGCTGTCAGTTTTGTCCCTTGAGTTCCAGGGTGATGAGAGACTCTCCAGCCTTTTCCGTTTGTTTTCTTGAGGGTCTTGTTTAAGGCGTCACCTGCACCCTAGAAATATTTCCTTTTGTTGTAGCTGAAAATGTCGTAGATCAAAGCCACTGCTTTCGTGTGCGTCTCATATCAAAATACATCTATGTCCTTCGTTCTCTCTTGACAAGTAAAGCAGGGGTTGCTATGACGGGGGTTTGTTTGAGGCTGAATGGCCCACGGTGCGCTTGGACAGCTGGTGAGTTTAGCTTCCACTTCATAAGCAAAAATAATGCCCCTCAAATGAAATGCATACGGGAAAGAAGGATGTGTCCATGACATTTTTAAAAATGATGGTTTTTGTCCAGTTGTGTGAAAACAGCGGAAAGGATTACGAATAATTTCATTTTAGTTCTGAGCATCTCCACTGCTAATAGTTGAATTTTTGCTGTCTCCATCCTGAAATGCCATTCAGAATTCTACCATTCTTTTAGAAGGAATGTAAAATGAGAAATATAATAGTACTGTCAGCATTGCATGCCAATAAAGGTCGTTGTTGTGGTCTTAGTACTGTCAGCAATCATCACTGAACAAAGAATACTTCTACTATTTTAACATATAGTGCTATGCTAT
>NC_059440.1:31503834-31519094 GCF_021028975.2 Sphaerodactylus townsendi
ATAATAATAATAATAATAATAATAATAATAATAATAATAATAATAATGCAGTTTGGATTTATATCCCCCCTTTCTCTCCTGTAAGGAGACTCAAAGGGGCTTACAATTTCCTTTCCTTTCCCTTCCCCCTACTGTGAGGTAGGCGGGGCTGAGAGAGCTCTGAAGAACTGTGACTAGCCCAAGGTCACCCAGCTGGCATGTGTTGGAGCTGTCCCCCCCCCCCCCAACTTTGGAACTCCTTTGGGAGCAGTCCTTTGTCCGATTGTGTCTTGCTGCGTTTTAATAGCATTTTATTGTGTTTTCATTTTTATTGGCTTGAGTTGTTCTGTGCATCACTTTGCGACTTTGTTTCATTGAAAGGTGATCGATCGATCAATAAAGCAAACCTTATTTTTAAGATGTCCTGCTCTCCAGGCAAAGCAGAAAGCAGAAGTCAGGACCAAAACTGGGAGTTAGCTGACTTTTCACTTACCAGCCGGACTGATCAAATATTGGCTGAGCGTCTACTCCAAGTTCTGGAACACCTTCTCTTTACTGATGAGGTCTCGCTTTCCCTCTGTGCCGTTCAGACCTCTCACCCCCCCTCCAGTTTTGTTTCTCTCTGGTATGAATCAAACCAGAGATTTCCTTTTGTGTGATTTTCGGTTCCCTCCGCTCCAGATTCACTCCATAAAACACATGCATTTCCAACATGATTTACACAGCAATACATCAGCATTAAAAGCTACATGTATACGAGCTGTGTAAATAACATCAGAAAACCGTAAAGCAGGCAGACAACAATACAGACAAATCTACAAAGCCAACACTGGAAGGTGGAAAATCAAAACCAAAATTTACGTGCTGTAGAAATGGCATGTAAATAAATATAAAGAGAAATTAAATGGGGCACGTTCCTTCCTCTCTCCATAGCTTTCCGTTTAACAACACCCGTACACAAAAGGGAATTAGAGTGCCCAGCAGGGTCGTGGCTGGATTGATGCTAAAAAAAATGTGTTCATTCCAAAGGAGCAATTTACTGCAAGGAAGGGAACTAGGAGCCAGCATAAAGGCTCACAGGGAGCCGCAAAGGAGAAGCAAACCCAATACTGAGATCTCCCAGGCCAAACAGCCAGATTTTGAAATTGCACTTCAGTCCTATTTTGAAATTGTGAAATGTTGGGAGCCAGCGTGGTGTAGTGGTTATATGTTATGCAGATTCTAATCTGGAAAACTGGGTTTGATTCCCCACTCCTCCACCTGATTGGCAGAGGCTTATCTGGTGAACCAGATGTGTTTCCACACTTCTACATTTCTGCTGGGTGACCTTGGGCTAGTCACAGTTCTTCTGAACTCTCTCAGCCCCACCTACCTCACAAGGTGTCTGTTGTGGGGAGAGGAAGGGAAAGGAGCTTGTAAGCCACCTTGAGTCTCCTTACAGGAGAGAAAGATGGGGTATAAATCCAAACTCCTACTCCTCCTCTTCCTCTTCTTCTTCTACAGTAGCCAAGATAGACTAACTTTACCTTCTTTTTAAGAAGAGAATTGAAAGAAAAAGAGTCCAGTAACCCTTTAGTGACCAACAGGATTTTCAGGATATCCAAGTGTTATCTTGTATCTGACAAAGGGAGATTGATTCTCAACAGCTTATTCTCTGAAAATCTTCGTGGTCTCTAAGGTGCTAACTGGACTTGGATCCAGCTGTTCTCATGCAGACCAACACACTTCCCCTCTGAAGTTACAAAAGATAGTAATATTTTGTTGAAGGCTTTCATGGCCGGAATCACTGGGGTATTGTGGGTTTTCTGGACTGTATGGCTGTGTTCCAGTAGCATTTTCTCCTGACATTTCATCTTCATCTGTGATGCAGGCGAAACCAGTGGTGGGATCCAAAAATTTTAGTAACAGGTTCCCATGGTGGGATTCAAACTGTAGCGTAGCGCCAATGGGGCTGGGCGGGGCACGACGGGGGTGTGGCCAGGCATTCCAAGGGCGGGGCATTCCTGGGTGGGGCTGTGGCAAGGACACAGCCGCTGCGCCAGTCCTTGGGCGGGAAACGAATGCACGCAGGCGCAGGCTGCCACGCACACTGGTGCACTTCCTGCTAGACTGCTTCAAGTTCTGTGCGCTACTGCTGAGAGGAGGGGCGTAACTAAGGCAAAAATCACGTGGTAAAATCACCAATTAGTAACCCCCTCTCGGCACCCACAAATAATTAGTAACCTACTCTCGGGAACCTGTGAGAACCTGCTGGATCCCACCTCAGGGCGAAACATCAAGAAAATGCTACTGGAACATGGCCATAGAGCCCAGAAACCCCACAACACCTCGATAAAAATATTGTTGCATTTTGTTCCACTCACCAAAAAAGCGTCATACTTTGCACTGAGGAAGACTAGAGCGTTTCCCCAAAGTTTTTGACTTCCAAAGGAGGTTTTCCCCTCTTGGGGACTCTGGCAGAGCCATCTCTGTAATGCTTCTTGATTAACAGTCTCTCTTCAAAGTTCTCCAAGGAAAAGAAAGTGCCAAGAACAGGCCAAGAGGGCGCTTGGCTGCGAGAAGGACGCCTGTCAGGACTATTGGAAAAGCTTTACCCGAAGCCTGGTGGGATTGCCTGCTCCAGTTTATGGCAGCGCAAAGCAGAAGGGATGATAAATGGAAGTTTATTGCAGCAAATGCTACATTATCTGTTAACAAGCCGTTAATGGATCCAAGAGTCAGTAACAATCCCTCAGCACCTGACAGGCCGCTTTAACAACACAGCCTGGTGCCCAGAAACAGAGGTGTTTGCTGCGGAGGTGTCTTGGTGGGCAAACTGGGGGCAACTGGACGCAACTGCCTCCAGAGAGGTGGCCAAACACTTGTGGTAGGGTTGCCAACTCTGAGGTGGGAATACTTTGGAGGTTTTGGGGGTAGAGCTTGGGGAAGACAGGGGCTGATTCCGCATGGGCCAAAAACAGCCGTGTGAAAAGGGTGTGAAAACAGTATAAACCCTTTTACACCCTTTTAAACCCTTTTATACCATTTTCACACTGTTTTCACACTGCTGTTTTTGACCCACGCGGAATCAGCCAGGATTTGCGGGTGGGAGGGGGGAAAGGTTTACAGGGGGATATAGTGCCATAGACTTCAACCTCCAAAGCAGCTGCTTTCTCCATGGGAAGTTATCTCTGTAGTCTGGAGATCAGGTACCATTCAGGAAGATCTCCAGGTGTCCCTTCGAAGTGGCCAACTGTGCAGTTGGGATTAGAAAACCAGGGGTTCTGCATGCTCTGGAGGAAATGACAGCCCTCTCCCGCCCTGCCCCCCCCCCCCCCCCAGTGAGTGAAATTCAAGATAGATTTCATGTTACCCATTAGAACTGACCCCAAACGCTGTAAAACAAATGAATGCTGGCAATGAAAAGAGGTGGGGAAAAATTGCCTACGACAGCAACATACTGGAATAGAAGAGGTGTATTTGTACTTTGTTAATTTCCTCTGCAAATGAGAGCAGTTAAGGGAGAGAAGCATTAGAAAAGTCAGACTCAGCATAACACCTTTCAAATCGGAGGGTCTCCGGGCATTGCAAAAAGCTGGAAGGGGCCCCAATTCAGCCCTGTTTCTTTGCCACATTATAACCAATTTGCCAGGAGCCACATTGGTTTTTAAAGTTTATAATGTTTAAATGTTTATATCCTCCCCCACCCCCACCCCAGCACCCCCACCCCAGCTCATTGTACTGTTGCAAAGATGACCGTTGCAAAGATGACAATGCAAAGTGATGCACATGGGGCAAAAAATCCAAACTTCACATACAAGCTACAAGGGTCAGTGCTATCAGTCACAGACCAGGAAAGGGATTTGGGCGTCTTAGTTGATAGTTCCATGGGAATGTCAACTCAATGCATGGCAGCTGTGAAAAAGGCAAACTCTGTGCTGGGGATAATCAGGAAAGGAATTGATAATAAAACTGCAAAGATTGTCATGCCCTTATATAAAGCAGTGGTGCGACCGCACTTGGAGTACTGTGTCCAGTTCTGGTCGCCGCATCTCAAAAAGGATATTGAGGAGATAGAAAAAGTGCAGAGAAGGGCAACAAGGATGATTGAGGGACTGGAGCACCTTCCCTATGAGGAGAGGCTGCAGCGTTGGGACTCTTTAGTTTGGAGAGGAGGCGGCTGAGGGGAGATATGATTGAAGTCTACAAAATTATGCATGGGGTAGAAAATGTTGACAGAGAGACATTTTTCTCTCTTTCTCACAATACTAGAACCAGGGGGCATTCATTGAAAATGCTGGGGAGAAGAATTAGGACTAATAAAAGGAAACACTTCTTCACGCAACGTGTGATTGGTGTTTGGAATATGCTGCCCCAGGAGGTGGTGATGGCCACTAACCTGAATAGCTTTAAAAGTGGCTTGGACAGATTTATGGAGGAGAAGTCGATTTATGGCTACCAATCTTGATCCTCTTTGATCTGAGATTGCAAATGCCTTAGCAGACCAGGTGCTCAGGAGCAGCAGCAGCAGAAGGCCATTGCTTTCACATCTTGCATGTGAGCTCCCAAAGGCACCTGGTGGGCCACTGCGAGTAGCAGAGAGCTGGACTAGATGGACTCTGGTCTGATCCAGCTGGCTTGTTCTTACGTTCTTATGACAGTAAAAAAAAAAGGGCTGGACCCTCACAGTGTCTCTGCTTTCAAAAGGAGAGGGTCCTTCTTTAACCACCAAAAAGGCTATGTGTGGAAAGGGGGGGGGCATGCATGGAGGAGGGAGGTTAGGAGTGAATGAACAGAAAACCTCAGAGGATCCTACACAGGAGATGAGAATCAAACTGCATAATGAAAATTGTACGCAAAGTGCTAAGTATCATTAGTAAATAGAAACAGCATATTGGCTTAGGGACCTGAGCTTTCTAGGGAGGGGAGGGGGGTGGTTTGTTCCCTTCCACACACATCTGATCTCTGACTCTTCTTGGCCTGCTTTGGTATCACTTTGACTGATGGATCGCTCTCTGGGGCCACAAAACTTCTTTGAAGCTCGGCAAGCTCTCTTGTTCTCTCTTTCTCTCATTCCCTCTCTTTCAGGGGCTCCCTCTTTAACTGGAAATGCTTGGTAATAACTCAGCCAAGCAAGCAGGAGTAATTTGATATTGCCGAGCTCAGTGGAGGCAAAACAGAAAATCAATGAGACACGTTGGATTTGTGTCAGGAAAGCAGGCAGAAAAAAGGAGGCAGAGAACTTAACCTGGTGGAGTCGTCCCCCACTCCCCAAGCCCAGAGGAAAGAAGAAGCAGGGAGATTTTAGGGGAAGGGGAGGAGCAGGGTAGACCCTGAAAGGGGGCCAGACCGAAGGCCGCGATCCCAAAAGGCAGCTCACAAGCAAATTACTTGACACAAATCTTTCGTGCGTGCGTAGCTGTGATACACCCTGAGAGTCAGCGTGGTGGATCAGATCGAGTGGTGGATTAGGGCCCTAGGCGACCGCATTTCAAATCTCTGCTTCTATCAGTTAAGCTTGCTGGATGACCACTGCCATTTCATAAATTCTGGCTCATTCCGCACATGCAGAATAATGCACTTTCAAACTGCTTTCAGTGCTCTTTGAAGCTGTGCGGAATAGCAAAATCCACTTGCAAACAGTTGTGAAAGTGGTTTGAAAATGCATTATTTTGCGTGTGCGGAAGGGGCCTCTCAGTTTGGCCTACCTCATAAGCAGTGGTGGGATCCCAACATTTTAGTAACAGGTTCCCTTGGTGGTGGGATTCAAATAGTGGCGTAGTGCCAATGGGGCTGGGCGGGGCATGATGAGGGTGTGGCCGGGCATTCTGGGGGCGGGGCGTTAATAATTTCTCTGTTACTGTAAAAAAACTCCTACTGTAAAAAAAAGTTCCTAATTTCCTGCTGGTATCTTTCTGTCCATAATTTAAACTCATTATAGCAAGTCCTATCGTCTACTGCCAACAGAAACAACTACTTCTCCTCTAATTGACTGCCTGTCAAATACTTAATACTTTCAAATACTTAATTTTGTTTCTAGAAATCAAAAGAAGGATTCTTTACTTAAACAAGGAACTTTACCCTATTTCTAAAACATGTTTTTAAAACAGCCCAACAGGGAAAATTATCTCCCATTTTCCACCTTCGCTAACCAGCCACATAGGAAACAACAGGACTTTATTTATTTTTATTTATTTATTTATTAAGCTTTTATACCGCCCCATCCCCGAAGGGCTCTGGGCGGTGTACAGCATATAAAGGAACAATATAAAAACAGTTAAACATTTAAAAGCAGCGATAAAACTAGAAATTTGGTTTACACAGACTCAATAATGTATGGGTGGCGCCCAATATTCCAGATTTAAAATTCCCTCTCCCCTGGGAAGGGAGGCATGGCGAGTCTCATTAGATTTTTGGACCTAATGGAATTTCTAACGGAAAAGCGGACCCAATTAGTAACCCCCTCTCGGCACACACAAATAATTAGTAACCCACTCTCGGGAACTGGTGAGAACCTGCTGGATCCCACCTCTGCTCATAAGGCAGTTGTGGGAAAACAGAGGAGGGGAGATCAATGAGACAAAATGACAAAAATAAACCGGGGAGCTGATGGAACGAGCTCAGAAAATGGTGCTGAGGTGGAAGTCCGGGGACTGCAAGGAGACTTGGGAAACGTTTTAAAGAGATCCGCATAGCAAGTGAAAACGCTTCCACAAAATTTTTTGCTAAAGTGAAAACATTTCCACAAAAGAATTGCTAAAGTGGAGGATTCGTTTAAAACGTTTTCAGGCTGAAAAATAAAATGATTTTTGGGGAAAAATGCAGAACTCCACGTGTAAGGTGAACCCCAAAATTGTGATTTTAGAGGCCTCTCTGCTAAGCCGGAACCTACAGAGTTAACAGCTCTGAAAACTTTTGTTCTTCTGAAAATCATTGTTCTTGCAGACGCCAAAATGTATGTAGCCTTAACCGCAAACCGCTTGCCTTCTAGAAAACAAAATAAGCTGTATCCTGTACTCGAGGTGTACTTGCTAAACCCACCAAGGTTTCTCTTAGAAATACTCTTTGATGTTGTGTTCTTGTGATTCTCAGAAAAGCCACCTGCTCTCTTCTCCTCCTGACCCCCTCCCCAGAGAACTTTGCTTCATGGTTATCTGTGACATGTATAGCTAGAGCCAACAAACTGGTCGCCAACCACGTATACCGGAACGCATCCAAATTTAGACAAGACATAGACAGGAAGAAAGAGGAGGTGAAAGACTAATTAGCCAATCATTAATTCAATGCTGCTTGTTGACGTATCATTATAAAAATGAATGTATTGCTAGCAAAATTCGTCCTGGACCCAACTAGGCCTAGTTGTTAAGAGCTCTGGTAATAAACTTTCACTGATTTTTCAACCATTTGCCTTTTTGCAACTGAATCGTGTGGTCTTGTGACTGACACTCAAGGTTCAGAGTTGTCACACGGGGGAGAAGTTTTATTTCCTGCTTGAAAACATTTTATTTTGTTTGTGTCGAAAGGGCCAGAGAGAGAAAGCAAAAAAATCATAAAGCCACACACAAAAAAATGTCTATTTCTATTGGTGCCCATAGAGTGTAAACAGAATTTGAAAGGGCTGTTGCCAATATTTTGATTGTGCTAACTTAAAAGCCCATATAAATAAACTTGTAAATTAGATAGTTCAAACCCTCCGTTTTTCAGTTGGTGTGTGTAGGCCATTGGGTCTCTGATTATTCCCCAACTTAAAGTTCAAAAATTAAAGTTAATTTGGAGAAGTAATTTTTTGGAGAATATACAATGATCACACTACTTCTAGTACATAAAGAAGGGCCGGCGCTTAGATTTCGGCAATTTAAATTTTGATTAACTGGTTAACAGGCAGATGATTAAATCAAAATGCCTCTAGCTAATCGGTTGGCAGTTCTAATAAGTACCAATGAACGTTTTCCGGCATGCGTTAAGCACGATACTCTCGCTGTATCCCTTCTGCTTCGACACAAGTGGTCAGCTAATGAAATCTTCCTTCTTTTGCCTCTTTTTGCACGGACATATTAACAAAGGGATTTGCTACTCAATCTGACCCAGCAGAGATTAATACCTCCCTGTTATAAAACGAAGAACAGCGAAAAGGACCTGTCTGTCCTCGTTTTGGTATTAGCCAGGATCCAAAGGTGCATTTCTGCGGATGGAACCTCTTCCTTCCCACTGAACCCCCAAATTATCCTCAGGAAGGGGGCCTCCAGAACAGCATGTCGGGGGCATTTGGGGTAGGAGACTTTGTAGGAACACTTGGGTGGATTCAGGGCCATTTCTTTCTCCCTCCCTGGAGCGCCTTTTGGCTTATTTCCCAACCAAGAAATGACAGCAAGGATCGAAACTTAACAGCCAACACATGACTCCGTCCCTACTGAGGCCGGCTTATTCCGGCGCCTGCTGCTTGGCCTGTCTTCCTGTGGCTTCTGGTGGCTTTCTGTAACAAACTGTCTGCCTCCGTTGCCGATTCCATTCCTGGTCAGATAATAAAATAGCAAATTCGAGACCTCTCTGGTTGTAAACAGTGTGGAGGGCAGTGGAGAGAGAAAGAGGGAAACGAGGTGCATTAAGAATGAAACTCCATGGAGAAATTAAATTTCAACCACCCTGTACTGGGAAGGGTTGGGGGGTGTCAGGGAAATGGGAACTATAGCCATTGGGTTGACGGAGGAACTAAAACAATGTGGAGACTAGGATGTTGTGGTTTTTCTGGGTTGTATGGCTACTGGAACATGGCCATACAACCCGGAAAACCCACAACATCCTAGTGATTCTGGTCGTGAAAGCCTTTGACAATAAATTAATATGAAGACTGTACCACTCTATGCATCCTGAAATACCCGGGGGGTAGGGGGGGGAGATCATGATTAAGGAAATATACACAATTAGCAATTGGAAGGTTCTATCCTGGCTGGCCTGATTTAGTCAGATCTCAGAAGCTAAGCAGGGTTGGCCTTGATGAATATCTAAAGGGGAGCCCTCCAAGGTAGTCTGGGGTCACTATGGAGAGAGAGGCATTGGCAAACCACCTCTGTTTGCCTCAGGGTGGCCATAAGTCAGCGGTGAGTTTACAGCACTCCCTACCACTGCCGTAATTCTCGGACGGCTGTACCTGCCCGCTCTTACAAGCGGTCTGTTCCTCAGCTCTCTGGGTTTATGGCCAGATCCTAAAATGAGGATTATAAAGCAGAAATTCTGTTCAACGCCCCCCCCCCCCCAATTCTCTCGTTTGCCACCTGCTGCGGCCTCTGCAAAGCTCTGAAGGGGAGGAACAGCTTGCGGGGTCGGGGTGGGGGCAGAGATGGTGGTCCAGGACATGAAAATATATTAAGATGCATGAGAGCAGAGCGGGGTGGGGGGGTAGGGGAAGGAGAGTTTTCATTTCCGAGTTGTCAGGATGGGCGAAATGAATTACCGAATAGCAAGGCTGAACGACAGAATAATGAGCTGTTCATTCGAAATGTAAAATAAACGGTAAATCTATCCCGTGAGCAGGCAGGATGAATGGCACGCAGGTGACAATAGGTGATTAAATTAAACAGTAATGAACTTGTGAGAGATGGGGCTGCCAAGCCGAACACGGAGGGCAATCTCTTTGGAAGCCGAGGGAGTTCAGCTAACCACACGGAGAGGCATATTTTTTTCAGCAGGACCACCACGGGCCACTCGCCCCTGCCCTCATGGCGGCCCACAATACCCAAACCTTTCCCTCTCCTGCTTCCCTTTATCGGCAGCTCCTGTCTCGTGTCGATTTCACTCCAATCACGATTCCCCTCTTAATGTCATGTCAGTTTCATTCTGCCAGGGGCTTTTCTTCCTGCTGAGCGCAACTGACAATTTGTGATGGAAGGAAAGGGTGGTTGAATTCACGGAGTGGCTGCAAGCATCGTGCCACATGTGCCTGCAGGCTCAGAAAGGGTGGGCCCTCTGGCTAGAATCTCAGCCTAGGATGCAAATTCCCACTCTGCTATGAAGCCTGCCGGGTAAGCTTGGGCCAGGCACTAACTTGCAGTTTCGCCTACCTCACAGGGATGGTGTGAGGATAATATAGGGGGAACCATGCACAGTATGGAAGCACCTGAAGAGTTAACCTTTCAGTCTGTTCTCCCTTCCTGCCCTTTCTACAGCCTCCAGCCTGCTTGGTCTTCCTCACTCGGTTTTCTTCTCTCTCCCCCAAAGCCAGTCAGCCCAACCCGACCCCGAATCTCTCTTCCCAAATCTCTTCTCCCCTCCCCTCCACTCTACGTTTGAATCCCTCCAGATGGCGGGCATTATTCTGGCTTTATTAGAGGTTTATTTTATCAACTCTTGCCAACAGGAGAGAAATCCTCGGCAGGATTTTGCTTTCAGAAGATCAAATCCTCAATTGTCCTGAAATGCTGTTTCTGATTTGGGAACTCCGGCCAGCAGCACCCAGAGATGAAGGTTGGGCGGCTCCTTCTCAATATTGCCATCTTGGGATATTATAACTGCTGTTTTTATTATAATTATGGATGTTTATGATGATTTTATGTGATTTTATGTTGTACACTGCCCAGAGCCCTTCGGGGATGGGGCGGTATATCAAATTAAATAAAAATAAATAAATAAATAAATAAATAAAAGGGGCCACCAACTCACCCCCATGTGAATGTTGTTCACCGCCCGGAGCCCTTCGGGGATCGGGCGGTATACAAATTAAATAAATAATAATAATAATAATAATAATAATGTGCTCTGGAGTTTCTCTGAACTCTAAAACAGAGCATGTTGGAATGAGAGCCAGCGTAGTGTAGTGGTTAAGAGCAGGTGGATTCTAATCTGGAGAACCCGGTTTGATTCCCCACTCCCCCACCTGAGTGGCAGAGTCTTATCTGGTGAACCACATGTGTTTCCACACTTCTACATTCCTGCTGGGTGGCTTTGGGCTAGTCACAGTTCTCTCAGGACTCTCTCAGCCCCTCCTGCCTCACAAGGTGTCTGTTGTGGGGCGAGGAAGGGAAAGGAGCTTGTAAGCCACCTTGAGTCTCCAATTGGCCATGCTGGCAGGGGCTGATGGGAATTGTAGTCCATGAACATCTGGAGCACCATAGGTTGGCCAACCCTGCAAGATCCTCCTGGAAGCATCCCACGCCAGGGATCCCCTTTGCCTTCCTCACATCCAGGTTCAATGCAAGAGACCTCTCCGCAACCTTTCTGGAGCCAGGCTAGTGGGTTTGGAAGTATCCTTTTTGGAAGAAATAAACAGATGAGAAAACAACAGCCCTCACATCTGAGCTAACATCTTGCAAGGCGGGGGAAAATTAATTGAAAGCATCATCTGCGATTTAGCGTGCCACACAGAGAGAGTTGGTGTCAGAGCTCTCTGCTGTTCATAGGGATCATAGTTTTGATGGCTGGAGATGGAAGTCAGAGAAGGCAACAGAGAAGTGCTTTTGTGTGTTTGCCTCCTTTTCTTGGTCTTCCCTCTTACAGACTGCAGACACTTAGCAGGTACTTAACAGGGGGGTACAGGATGAAGTGGTGGTCAACAGTTAGTGCATCTTACCTTTTGTGTGAGCAGCTGTGAAGTCACAGAAGGTTTACATGCCTCCCCACTGATCAGGACAAGTGGAGCAGGCAGGGGCAGGCTATGGTGACCCCGTGTGCTGTAATGCGTGGCTGGCGCCTGCAACAGAAAAAGACAAAAGACAGGGAGGGACAGAAAAGCAAAATGGACTAATATAATAAAAAGGATGCCAGTCCCTGCATATCCAGGTTATCAGAAAGGCGGTCCTGTATCTGAAGATGCTGAAGGTTATTTTTGTTGGCGCTGGACTAGCAGGAGACAACGTAGGTGTAGATCCAAAGCTTTATTTTTCTAGTTTCCCTGTGAAGATGGTTGCTTTGGAATTCCCTGTGCATCCCCAAACCAGCGGCGTACGGCCCAAGGGCAGGGGGTGCCCTCTGTCCCTGGGCACCACTAATCTGGCCACACAGAGGGCGCAAAATCACCTCCCACGGGACCAGGAATACAGCAAGGCTGCTGCCTTGTCTTCGGGTACCCTTGGTCCTGCTCATTTCATCATCGGGGGGAAGGGGGGCTGGGCAGACTTGGGGGGCACACCCCTCTGAGCGTAGCAGGGTGGGCGCCTGGAAAACCTCTATCTCCGGGCCCCATTTCCCCACCATATGCCTCTGCCCCAAACCCTGAGCTCCTTGGAGAACAGCAGATTGGCAGCTATCAACCTGCTCAGGTTGATGATGTCATCAGTGTGGCCACATAGGGCAGAGGCCAAAGTTTTGCCCTCAGTGGTGGTGAGGAGCCAAGTTCCTTCCTACAAGATCATGTGCCGGACTCGATGGATCCCACCTGAAGACTGCAAATTCCGCCTCCTCCCCTTGAGGAGACCAGGTTGACAAACTCAGCCAGCCGAGAAAGGGATGTGAATGCACTCCCCGCCCCGAGACGTTTGTTTACGTGCCGGCTGTCTGGTACTGCCCAGGGAGGACAGGGAGTCATTGTCAGGTTGTCAAGTCAGATCAGCCTGGCTTCCCGTTCTGAATATTGATAGCAATTAAACCCTTTGGCTGCATGAGCTTGATAACCTCTTCCAGCAGATTCTTGGTCGCTTAAGAGTATTTGGCATTTGTTGTAGGGGGGAAATACAGGAGGACGAAAAAGCATTTGCTCTTGAACTTTAGAGAGATGGAGGGGCGGGGGCAGTGGTGGGATCCAAAAATTTTAGTAATAGGTTCCCATGGTGGTGGGATTCAAACTGTGGCGTAGCGCCAATGGGGCTGGGCAGGGCACAACGGGGGCATGGGATTCCTGGGCGGGGCTGTGGCAAGGACGCAGCCACTGCGCTGGTCCTTGGGCGGGAAACGAATGCACGCAGGCGCAGGCTGCCACACACCTCCTGCTAGACTGCTTCAAGTTCTGCGCGCTACTGCTGAAAGGAGGGGCGTGACTAAGGCAAAAATCAAGTGGCAAAATCACCAATTAGTTACCCCCTCTCGGCACACACAAATAATTAGTAACCTACTCTCGGGAACCTGTGAGAACCTGCTGGATCCCACTTCTGGGCAGGGGAGATCAAAACGATGCCTTATATACCAAGTTGAGTCAGACACCTAGCTCAGTACTCTTTGTTGTGAGCAACCTCGGATCCCAGATCTTGAGAAAAGCTCTCTTGTCCAGCATCCTGTTTGCCGACGTGGCCAACCCACCCCCTGCAAGGACAGAAAGGTCAGCTTTCTGCTCTGGCTGCCAACACTTCTCCACTGTTCCAGGCAGAGGTATTTCCTAATACCCACTCCTGGATCCTTTTGACCGGGGATGTCGGAGACTGAACTTGGGGCCTTTGCCATGCGAAGCAGGTGCTCTGCCGCTGAGCTGAAGTCTCTCTCCCCCTTTGCACCCGTTCCCGCAAAGCAGCAGAAAATGAAACAATTGCTAAATAAACACTAAATCAAACCAAGCCACCAGCAACCTTTGCGCCAATTGTCATGCAGAAATATATTTGTGCCTGTTCAGCAGAAACTCCGCAAGTGGAGAAGGTTGGCGTGATTAAAGAGCCAGCCTGTCGCTTATTTAACTCTCCCCGCCGAAGCCACAACGAATTTGATCCATAAACAGTGGAGACGTTTTGTCCTCGGAGAGAGCACGATGCTCGCGAGGTGTCCCGTTGCACACATTGAGATGGTTGGCGGGCGGGATCAAGAAACGCCCCTTTGGGAGCAATGTAATATTTTATATATATATATGATCTAGGCCAGAGTTATTTATAATCCCTTCTCCCAACCCGACTGAGTCACCGTGCACTAAAAATCAGAATTAAATGGCGATAAATCATCTTAAAAGCTGCCGGCATTAAAATTCAGCAGAACACGCCAGGGCAGGGCTGGGAGGGAGTAAAGAGATGTCTAATCAAGGGAAGAGGATAAAGTCGACCAAAATATTCACCATTGTGCCCGGTGAGAGGCACAGGGTTTATGGCAGGGATATTGGGGTGCACAGTTTGCCAGACCTGGGTTCTAATCCTGGTTCCAAACTGCCTTTTTAAATCCTTTTTTGAGGGTACCCTAAAGAGATGATCCAGGCTCATGGCCAGAGAAGTCACTGTGGGGGGGGGGGGGCTCAGGGGGGCTGACACACCACAAGAAGTCAGTTTGACATTCTGGACCTGGGGTGCCCCAATTTCCTCCATCCACTTCTCTTGTTGCTTCAGAATCCCACTCTCTGCTGTCTTATATCCCTTTTTATATCCCTCCTAAGAGCAGCAGTGGCGTAGTGGTTAAGAGCAGGTGCATTCTAATGTGGAGGAACTGGGTTTGACTCGCTGCTCTACTGCTTGAGCTGTGGAGGGTTATCTGGGGAATTCAGATTAGCCTGTGCACTCCCACACACGCCAGCTGGGTGACCTTGGGCTAGTCACAGTTCTGCTGAGCTCTCTCAGCCCCACCCACCTCACAGAGTGTGTGTTGTAAGGGGGGGGGGAGGGAAAGGAGATTGTCAGCCCCTTTGAGTCTCCTACAGGAGAGAAAGGGGGATATAAATCCAAACTCCTCCACTTCTTCCTCCTCCCCCTCTTCTTCCTCCTCCCCCCTCTTCTTCCTCCCCCCTCTTCTTCTTCTTCTTCTTCTTCTTCTTCTTCTTCTTCTTCTTCTTCTTCTTCTTCTTCTTCTTCTTCTTCATTCCAGTTTCATTAAGATAATTTCTAAAAGGGACCCTGGAATTAGTGCTTGACCAGTTGATCTGTTGCTTCCTTTGTGCACCCACACACACCATTTCCAAAAGGCATATTGATACAACTCCACAATAAAACAACCCCAAAGAGATCTTCCAGATGTCTGAAATTAAGAGTCCATCTTTATGACATCCCACTGTTGCACGTTTAGGCTGTTGTGCATTGAAAGCAGATCCAACTGTACATGTAATTAGCCTTTCTCCCCTTCTTCATTTTCTCACAACAACAACCTTGTGTTGGGAGTTTGTATGTGTCCAAGGTCACATAGCCAGCATCTATAGAGGAAGTGAGGATTCAAACCTGGGTTGCTCAAGATACTAGTCCACCACACCACACTGTCTTTCATGGAGATTCAACACTGGGTCACTCAAGATCCTAGTTAGCCACTCTATCCACTATACGACACTGTCTGTCTTACTTTTCCTTTTGGAAACAAGACCGGATAACTGAAATCAGGAAATGTGGGTGGGGAGTATTTGGAAATGCACACAAACACGAAGAAGAAGAAGAAGAAGAAGAAGAAGAAGAAGAAGAAGAAGAAGAAGAAGAAGAAGAAGA
>NC_059440.1:31519184-31553341 GCF_021028975.2 Sphaerodactylus townsendi
CTCTCTCTCTCTCTCTCTCTCTCTCTCTCTCTCTCTCTCTCTCTCTCTCTCTCTCTCTGTGTGTGTCACATGAAGGAGAGGTTAGATTTTCCACACTAGGCTCATTCCTCTGACAGAAGAACCCCCCCACCCCCAATTGCTGATTTTAACCCCAGCAGGGTCAAAGATTGAACATCGATATTGTGTCTCCTCATCCACACTAGGGATAAAAGGATGCCTTCACTGGGAAGTCCCAGACTGTTTGATCTCATCAGATCTTGGCTGGAAGAGAGGATCAGTCCTGATAAGATGAAAAAGAAAAGGAGTTGGATTTATATCTCACTTTTCTCCACCGCAAGGAGTCTCAAAAGCGGCTTACAAACTCCTTCCCTTCCTCTCCCCACAACAAGCAGCTTGTGAGGTAGGTGGGGCTGAGAGAGTTCTGAGAGAACTGTGACTAGCTCAAAGTGACCCAGCAGGTTTAATGTGGAGGAGCAAGGTAGCAAACCCCAGTTATCCAGTTTACAGTCCGCCACTGGAATGGGGAAATCAAACCAGGTTATCCAGATTAGACTCCGCCTCTCGTGTGGAGTTCTCCAGATTGGAGTCCACTGCTCTTAACCACTACACCCCGCTGGCTCTCTTGTACTTGGTTGACTACCAAGGAAAACCAGGGTTGCTATTCAGAGGCAGGCAATGGCAAACCACCGCTGCTCCTCTCTTGCATTGAAAACCCCACAAGGGGTCGCTGTAAGTAGGCACTTTCCACCACCCCCAGGGCTAAAAGCAGCTGTGGGGGCAGTTTTGGTCAGGAAAACATCAGCGCTCGGATCTCAGTCCATTCTCCCTTCTGCTGCGGCGGCTTTTTGAAGCTAAACTATGTGCTGGGGGTGGGGCAAAACCACTGGACTCCAAAATAACATGCAGTTTGACCCAAATTCTCCTTCACCTCCCCTCTTCTCCCACCTCTGGCCAAAGGGAAAAAAAATCAGGGTTGGCAGTGGGAAGAGCAATTGTGCCACCTCCCCCCATGGAGACTCCAGTCCCCTGAGAAACAAAAGGGCCGGATCCGAGTGGGGCAGAGCCGGGCTCCAAGCAAAGAAGCAGAGCCGGGCTCCAAGCAAAGAAGAAGTGGAGCCGGGCTCCAAGCAAAGAAGCAGCAGAGCTGGGCTCCAAGGCTTTCAGAGCCTCTGACATCCTCTGTGCACCCTCCCCTGCCCACATGGGACTGACCGAGTGCACAAGCAGCACCTAGGAAATTGTAAGTAGGAAAGAAAGGTCAGATTCCTGGATTCTTCCTGCCCTTTAACATTCATTCTCCGGGGATTCCAGCAGTACTCCAGTTTCAAAAAAAGGAGGGAACGAAGAGGAAATTGTAAGAGATTGCGGGGTGTTTTGTGTAGGGGGAGGAACTATAGGACTGTCCCATTGGGGAGCGGGATCCTGAATCCACTTCTCAGCAACACCAAGCAAAGGCAGAGGCCCACCACCAGGGCCACGAGTACCCCCGCCAGCGCCTTGAGGAAGGAAGTCCGGTTGCGCGTGAAGGCCACAGGTCCCATGATGCTCAGCAGAGCGGTGCTCACAGTGAGAGTGTACAGGATGGAAACGCCCGTGTTGAGGGCCACAATCTTGCCGAACTTCGCAAAAGGGGCGATGATGCAGAAGAAGAGGGGGACGGTCGCAATGACGGTGGTGACGGCGCTGGAAACGATGGCCACCCCAACATGGCGGACTGCCTCGATGGTGCGCCACTGGCGGCCGGAGCTGGGATCCTGGGCGTCACCGGGAGGAGGAAAAGAAAAGAGCATTTATGGGCAAATGGAAACAGGCAGACATGTGTATGGTATCGCATACAAAAATAGTCTGAAGAAAACAGTCAACAACACAGTTGGCAGGTGGAAGGCAAAACAGAGATATTTTAAGCTCTTTTCCTTTGATGAGTCACTTAGCTATGCATCCTTATTTATTATTTTACTTATTTTTTGTGATACTTATGCCCTGCCTCATGTTTTGTTAAAAAATAAAATAAAAACCACAATAAAAACATCATTAATAAAATATAATTTGTTTTATTAAATTTATATCCTGCCCTATGCCTGCAGGGCTCAGGGTGGGTAAGCATTAAAATAGCAATAAAATAAAATCACATTAAAACAGCAATAAAAATCACACTAAAATATCCCCAATCTCAACCCTCACTCCTACCCCCTATCCCCCAGACCATCAGCTATAGAGAGAGGCTAATGAAATGCCTGGGTGAAGAGGAAGGTCTTCGCCACGCCATGTACCATGAAGAAGAGGTACTTGGTGGATCTCTGAGACCATTCCAGATCCTGGGGGCAATCACACAAAAAAAACTATCCCGCAGGACACCTCGGCGGGGGAGGTACTACAGGGGCCCTCCCCCTGTTATTAGTACCTGGGCAGGTACATACAGGTACAGACACTCCTTCAGGTAGGCAGGGCCCTAGCCATTTAGGGCTACCAGTGACTGATTTATTTATGAAACCACTTCATGTTGCAGGGATGGGGGTGGAGTGGGGTGAAGTTGCAGCTTCCCCTCCCTCAAGACAGAAAACCTTCCTGCCCACGGAAAATCAACACATCCAAGATCAAACAAAAGAATTCAGTCTCATTCTCAAATGGAATTCCATTCCAGGGCAGCAAAAGATTCTTGAGGGAGGGGACAATATCATATTCTCCCACTGTATGTGACCTCGGAAGCCCCCTGCAAGGCTTAGACGCCCTCAGCTCACCTCTGCCAGGTGAAGTGGCAGGTTCTCCCCTGCCAGAAGGTATCCTTCCACCAGGTGCACACAGTAGTCCACTGAGGAGCCGACGAGGATGGAGAGAGAGATGGCTTCCACCGCCCCCATCTCCCAGCTGGACCAGTACATTATGGTCACAACAAGGCACACGACTCCTGCAGCAGGGAGAGAAATGGCGTCATCCTTCCTTTAAGATCCACCCCCTCTCCTCCCAGGCAAAGGCATAAAGACCCAGTCTGTATGGAAACGGCACCTCCTTGTTTAGATGCTCATTCCCTAAGTCCAAATGTACTAATTCAGTGGTGAAGCTTCAATTGCAGAACTTTGGAGTGGCACCTGCTTGGAAAACTCCACATGCAGCCCCAAGGTTATACAAATAACTCCCCTCCAGGGATATTTTGGCACAGGAAAATGATGGGGGAGGGGGTGGAGAAATCAGGAGCCCCTCCTTTTCCATGCTGTGGTCTCAATCTGAATTGGGCCTCGCAGGCTTTAAAAATGCAGCTACTATGTGTCTGCAGTAAAAGCAAGCCATATCTGGAAACCCAGAAAAAGGTAGTGCGTAGCTTGGCCTTTACGTTGAAGTCAGTTTGAGAAAAAGGGAAGCCACCATGCAGAGAATGAAAAGAGACCAGAACTTTCAAAAGACACCCCAAACATTTAAAGTTATGCCAAAACATCTGTAAACAAGCCAAACTTGTTAAAACAAAAACTTGGCTTATGGAATTTCCACATTTTGTGGGCGGGGGGACCCATTAAAATTTGTTGTGGGCACCTTCTGAGATTTTCCTTCTCTTCCATGTTCCCTTCAGTTGGAGTGCCTCTATAGAAAACCCACCCATGCCTTTATTGGCATATAGGACGATACAGGTAGGTTACAAAAACAAATTTAAAACAATCCCCAGATAAAATAATAATAGAGAATCTCTTAATAACAGACTGACACAACAAAATTAAAGAGAACAGAGCTATCCTTTAGGGAATATAATTTCCAGTGAAAAGTTGGCCATCGATTCACAAGCTACAGGATCAGAATTATTTAGCAAGTGAAAGATTTTTTGAGCATCTGATATCCTGTCACAGTTTAAGAGAAGAGCATTTGCATATTTTCCCTCATATTGAGTGCAATACAAGAGGGAGTGGGCTAAAGTTTCCAGTTGATTTAAGTTACAGGAGCAGAATCTCTTCGCTCCCTCTATTTTTTTTAATCCACCATATAGCAGCGCTGAGGGCAGAACATTAAACCTAGCCACTGATATGGCTTTCCTAAGGCTGGTGACCACACAAGGGACCCAATATGCAAGTTGGCAAAATTGCGGCCAAAAGAGTTCTGTCTTCCATACCCAAAATGGTGAGTAAGACCGGAAGCAGGAGGAGGACGTGAGTGGTGAAGATGGCCACGGCAGCCACGCAGATCACTAGGGACAGGATGAGACCATACAGGGCACTTTGCACGCCTGGCAGGGAGAAGGTGAAAAAGCGTGAGATGCATTTCTCCCCATGTGCAACCGTTTATCAAGTAGAATAATTGTTCCTGTGTAGGGTAGACAAGTCTGATCTCATCAGATCATGGAAGCTAAGAAGGGTCAGACCTGGTTAGTACTTGGATGGGGGACCACCCAAGAGGTCCAGGGTTCTATGTAGAGGAAGGCGACGGCAAACCACCTCTGTCCGTCTCTTGCCTTGAAAACCCTTTAGGGATCACCATCAGTCGACTATGGCTTGGCCACACTTTCTACCATCCCCTGGGTAGACCATCTCTCACCACCTACAACAAAGGTGGTATCATGACCAGGGGTGGGGGGTGGGGCAGGAAGTCAGAAAGCCACCTGCCTATGATCTCCATGAAGATCTGCTTCCAGTGCTCACAGGTCTGAAAGCCCCGGCGTAACGCCGAGCCTTTGGGAAAGAGACGCAGCTGGTCTTGCAGGAAAGATTCCCACTTGAGATAGTCTGAGTAGGTCTGGAAGGAGGACTTTCCTTTGTAGGTGGTCTGGAAGTAAAAGAGGGAGAGGGCTAGGACAGAAACTTGGACATGTGATAGACTTAGAAATTCACCCACACACAATCTCTGTCTTTGCCCAGAGCTAAGGACAGGCTATCTGATGTTGTTAGACTTAAGCAGGGCTATGTGAGACTCAGGTCAGAAGGAATCCCATCCTCCCTCCCCACTGGCATGCTGACCCAGGCATAGCTCTACGCCTCCACACATTGGCAGGAGTGGCTATGCCGGGGTCTGGAACTGGAGTGGCTACCCAGGTTCTGCCACCAGCACAGCCACACTTGGAGTGGCTCCCAAACTCCTCCAGCACACTGGAGGCAAGTCCATTATCTGCGCATGTGCATTGAAATCCCCCAATCTATTTTTTTTCCAGTTTTTGGAAAAAAACCCAAGTTTGCAGAACTATATGTTTACAGTCAGGATGTCCCTGATCTGCAGATTTAGGTATCTGCAGATTGGGCCACACTTGACAATTATAATATAAAATGAAATCTTTGGTAAAGCTTGTGCCTGCACGGGCAGGCTGGACTCAGATGCACTGTGCATGTTCTATCTTGGAACCGGTACTAATGACGATGCTTGCCACTTTACAAAGATTAAATCAGCACACATTTGGCCTAAATACCCCTGCTCCTTCCGGAGAGCACGAAGAGCATAAAGCACAAGAGGTGAGTGACAGAAGCAAGGCAGGGGAGCCCTCACCGACTCAAAGGCCATGGAGATCCACTGCACTTTCCCATCTTTCACTCCTACGGCACCATGGGAAAGCTGGCCAGGAAGGAGGTTTGGCTCGGGAAGATTCTTACACTCTGGGTGGAGTTTCTGGAGGAAGGAGGAGATGCTATAGCCTGGAAACAGAACAGACCAACATTAATTTTGGTGTGGATAATTGTAGGATATCCTGACCTGGATAGCCCGAGATAGCCTGTTCTCACCTAACGTTGGAAGCAAAGCAGAGAAACTGCCAAGGAAGACTAGAGTTGTTGTGCAGAGGAAGGCAATGGCAAACCACCTCTGAACTTGCTTTGAAAACCTGAGGAAGTCACCATAAGTTGACTGCCACTTGACGGTGCTTCCTACAGAGGTGCAGCTCCAAGGGGGTGGAGGGGTGCACGACACACCGGGCACGCTCCCCTGTGGGGGCATGGCAGGGCATTCTGGGGCGGGACGGGGGCAGAGGACGCACCAGTGCACTGAGTGCTTTCCCCCCTTGCTACGCCTCTGGCTTCCCACCACCACCAATCATAGAGGACCTGAATATATACATCCTAGTTGTGAAAAAACAGGACAAAAGCCAGGATCTCAGGCTGCTCCCACCAAACGAGAACGTACCTGAGGGCAAGCACTGGGCGCCTCCTGGCTTCACCAGCTCCGCGTTCCCGGCAATGGCCTTGCATATCCGACACAAGTTTCCAATCTCTTTGAAGAGATCAAAGCTCTCATCGTAGATGACGCTGCCCTTTCACAAGGAGACAGAAGCAGCAGGAGAGAACCATGTGAGACAAGACTGTTTGGGCCACGGGGAGGGAGGGCAGAGAGGGGGGGGTCTGCTTCTCCCACCCACCCACCCACCCATGCAGGAAGGCCTGTGTACCATATCTCCGATGACATGGTTGTCCACGTGCCGGGTGCGGTTCACCCCTAGTATTCCAAACACGACAAACACCATTGCCCCTGTGTCCACTAACGGCCGAACGGCTGGTTTTCCACAGCCAGAACTTCCACAAGGGTTGAACCCGGAAGTGACTGAAAGCTTGGCTTTGGGAGCGGCTGCAGAGGGGAAAATAAAGAAAGTAGAAGGGTAACCATTACGATTGTGTGAAGTCCGTCTGTTTGCATGGAGTTTTCCACCTTGCCTTCCAGTGAAACATGTTGCAGAAACCCATGTTTTTCTAAATAACCTCAGTGCACCTGGGCTTCTTTCCCAGAAAAAAACAGCTGTGCACATTGACTTACGTTGGAGCAGGGAGATTGTGAGTCCAAGGGAAGTTTGTTCTGCCACTCACCTTTCTCACTGGGGACGAACAAGAAGCCTTTGTTGGGTCCATCTGGGCTGGAGCTCAGGAGGCAGCCAGGAGGCGTCATACACACTCTGCCATGATAAGGGGGTTTGTGCGACTGTGCAAAATAGAGCTTCCTGGAAGAAAGGAGAGTTGTTGATGAACCACAATGCTCCGCAAGAGCATCGTGCCACGCAAGAGCCACTAATTCCTTTGGGGTTTTGAGAAAGGTCCACAACTATACCACTTTCTCAGCGTTCTTTCTTCCACAAGAGTTCTGTTCATTTCACAACAGAACTCAACAGCAGGGAAAGTTTTTTCCCAGGATGGAAATACAGTATAGGGCTGATGAGAATTACGTGCTGGCAGGGGCTGATGAGAATTGTAGTCCATGAACATCTGGAGTGCCATAAGTTGGCCACCACTGGTATAGGGAAATGTCTCAGCCCTTCATTTCTCCCACAGCGATAAAAGTCATAGAAGATGAAAACATATAGTTGCCCTATCTGCAGGAGTCGGGGAAGATCAGCACGTAATACACACCTAACATGCGAACAATAAAATGTTGGCAAATTGGTGCATGAAAAAAGCAATTCATTAGTGGCTCAACTCATTTGTTAGACATGGGAGCCTGAATCACAAATATAACCCAAATAAGGAACAAATGCACATTTATGCATTCAAATTAGATTCAGACTTCAGATACGTTCTTTTCAGATTCACTTCTTTTAAATTCATTTGTCCCATTCATTTTTGTTACTCTAACAAATGGGCCTTTTCCATTTGTAAATGAATGCCCCTCACAATCAGACATTTTTAAGAATGCCAGTGTTACTTTTGACAAAGTAACTTGATAGAAACTGGGGAAGCAGGTAATATTTTTCTACATTTAGAGAAGGAGGAGGAGGAGGAGGAGGAGGAGGAGAGTTTGGAGTTATATCCCCCTTTCTCTCCTGTAAGGAGACTCAAAGGGGCTTACAATCTCCTTTCCCTTCCTCACCCACCCACCCCTCCCCCCCCACAACAAACACCCTGTGAGGCGGGTGGGGCTGAGAGAGCTCAGAAGAACTGTGACTAGCTCAAGGTCACCCAGCTGGCATGCGTTGGAGTGCAGAGGCAAATCTAGTTCCCCAGATAAACCTCCACAGCTCAAGTGGCAGAGCGGGGAATCAAACCTGGTTCCCAGATTAGAGTGCACCTGCTCTTAAGACAGAAAACCTGCTTCTCAACTAAAAGGCAGCCCTTCCGTTCTGGTTTGAAACTGTATATTCTACTCTGTTTACTGTTAGCCTCTTCAAGCCCTTCTTTGGGATAAAAGTAAAATCCAAGTGTTCTAAACCAACTCATTCAACAATCAGTCATGGGAGTTGCCGTTCTGTGGAATGGCTAAAGTTCTAACCCTGAACAACCTACCATCTCCCCATTAAACCCATGTCAGAATAATTTGGACTAGGTGGGTCAATGTTATGGGAGACTGGATCAGGCCCCAAGCCTTGAAGTGTGCTGAGGTCAATGCACAGTACGTTCAAGAGGAAACGAAAGCAAAGCACGCATACATGCGCACAAATGCTTTCAGAAGCTTATTGCTGCACCCACAGGGGCTAAGCACTTGTTTTTGAAGCCTGAAGCCAGAGTTCCCATGAATTTACTTGGAGCTGTTATGTTTCAAGGGGTTTGTGCCCAACCAGGTCAAGTTACCGAGTTCGCTGCTGCTCCTTTGCAGCCACGTAGAAACTGAAGTCAAATTTCCATCCCTTCTTGTTATCGCAGGACAGGGCGGTCATCATCCACTTCTTGGGGCTCGTCTGTTGGAGATGCCCTACTGTGGACATACAAGCGGTCAGCCTCTTGGTGAAGTTACCGAAAGGAACTTTATACACCTAAGCAATGGATTAATGAAAACAAAACACTTCACTACACTTGTCCGGAGCCGGGAACGGGGCACAAAAGAGATTAGCATCGCATTATCTGCCCTGCAACGGGCTGCAGCCAACCTGGCAAGAACGTGCAAAACTGGTCGAGTACCCAAGCAGCAAACCACATGGGAGGCAGTTCTGGTTTGCTGCACCACTTGAGACTGCAGGCAGAGGACTGCATGGCTGAACATCCCTCTCTACCAAAATGTATGAGTCCACAGTGAAACTCACCCTGCATGTATGTGTGTGTGATTCTAGGAAAGGGCAAAGCTATCTAGCCACACAACCACTGGAAATATTACTCAGCATTTCCCATAGCATACTGTGTTTCCCCAAAAATAAGACAGGGTCTTATACGGTATTAATTTTTGCACAAAAAAAGATGCATTAGGGCTTATTTTTGGTGTAGGGCTTATTTTAGGGGAAATACGGTACCTTCATAATTCAGTAAGGCAGGCTCTCGGCAGCCCCCATTGCTTCCCCATCAGGTGTGATACAAGCTGCATTCTCATTGGCAGGGAGCACCTTGCTGGATCACACCATCCTGATCTGTAACTACTGGTAGGGCTTATTTTTGGAGTAGGGCTTATATTTTAAGCATCCTCCAAAAAGCCTGAAAAATCATGATAGGGCTTATTTTCAGGGAAACACGGTAGGCTATTCCACCTGTCACTGCTTATGAACATCTGATCTATAAGGACAAGAAACATGCACTTTTTTTTTCTTTAGAAAAAAGAGAAATTCCAGAAAGCACAGATCTGCACCCACTGTGAATGTCTACATGTATGTAGGGTGAGCTAGGAATACACGCAGTTTCTACACAGAGCCCATAGTGAGGTTCTGGGGAAGCAGAGGTTCCAAATTAGCTTCCCGCTGGCACTCCCTCCTACCAATTTCTGCCTCTGCATTAATGAGAGATCAGTGCCATTTCCCCTATGAGATGTCCCACTATTGAGAGATGTCCTTGCAACTCACCTGAAAAGAGGGGACCTCTCCATCTCCCAGGGACACTGTTTGCCATGGAGCTGAGACAGTGGCATTGAGGGAGAACCTGTATACAGCTGGCCGGCCTTTGCCTTTGGATTTGAAGATGTAGACTGTCCCCTGGGGGTCTGGAGAACACAGCAAGTAATATCAACCAGGAGGAGTGAGTTTGGTAACAAAAATCATTGCAAATGAAGAAGCACGGGGTGTGATCTTTGAGCAGGCTTGACTGAGGCAGCCCATTAACTGGATTCCCCCGTCGGTGTTAACAATTCTCGTATTCCTTTACGGTGAACAATGGGGAGGCAAAGCCAAGGTCTGAGTGCATGGAGTGCTAATGGATAAGGACAGATAAGAGCGTGCATGCTCACACACTCACCCTGCAAAGCCCTGTCACCTGCTGCACTCCCACGGACACCCCACGGCAGTCCCGATCCCCGTTTCTTCTTCTCCAAAGAGGTGCGGATGTTGTTCTGCAGATTACGGGGCTTTTCCTGAAACAAGCCTGTCGCACAAGGTTAGTCAGGGAAGAAAGGCGACCCAGGACAAACAGGGGTTAAGCATGGCTTCTGGAACCCCATATCAGTGAAAGAACTTCCTACTACCCATTGAATTATGCCATCAGTATATCCCTTGATCAGTTGTTGAAATTGGGAAGCAATCCACTCAGTCTAGACAACCTTGCAGGATTATTGTGAAGCTGTAACTGCACACTTGTTTATCACCCTTTGGGCTAAATGGTAATGAAATATGCTCTCTGGGAAGAGCAGGGGTCACTGGGGCACTGGCGAGGGGATAATAGTTGTGCATTTCCTGTGTTGTGCAGGGGTTGGACTGGATGACCCTTAAGGTCCCTTCCAGTTCTATGCTCCTATCTCTTGAAGCAAAGCAGCTTTCCAGAGCTGGCCCTAACAGAACAAACCAAGTTGGGATTTACATGCAGAACCAGCGTCCTGCAGTTTTCTGCCATTGTCTCTCAGGGTGGTGGAACTCACCAGAGCAGGTGACACAGGAGATACCCTCCGCGCTCAGGTTGTACTTGAGGTCCAGCAGTACCTGGATGTTGGTGTCAGGCCTAAACAGGAGGGGGGCACGGCTGGCTGGGCGAAGTCGGCTGGCGAAGAAGATGGAGAAGATGAGAACAGTCAGGAACAGCCCTGGAAGAAGAGACAGAATGAGAATCCAGGCACAGTTAACTTTTATATATAACAAAAAAAAATCACATTAAACACAATTAATTAAATACTACTAATAATACACACACAATTACAACTCAAGAACATGTGCAGGTAATGAGATTTATACATATATATCCAAATAATGCCTTCAACTTAATTGGGAATGTTCTCAGTTGTTTCTTATTAATTTGCTGAAACCATCATCATCATCATCATCATCATCATCATCATCATCATCATCATCATCATCATCATCATCATCATGATGTTACTAAATACCACAATTTGAAAAGCAAGATTCAGCAACTCCGGCACAAACCAGCTGAGGTCATCCCAGGGGGAATCAGCACCCTGGGCAGCACTCGAAACATCTGCAACTCGACAGAATCAACATCTGTCAGAGTCAGAAGGCAGCCCTGCTGGAATCCGCATGAATACTACGCTGATACATTACAATGTCCTAGGACTCTGGGTGAGGCTCAAATTGTAATGAAAGGCCAACAACCAGATAAGAACTGACAGCTGTGATATTAAGCAAAAATAATTAAATACTAATAATGACATAAAAACCAGCCCAGATCTATTGATCTAAACATTTGCATTTTACACCTCTTCCCATCCACCAGATCTGACACGAAGACTAACAAAAATACCAAAAAACCCCATCAAACCAATTCAAACATGATGGAGGTAAATCGAGCTTCAAACACATAACAGTTGACTGAGCAGCAGATAACGGATTGAGTAGAGTGTGTGGGGGGAGGTTGCGGAGGGGGAGGAAACTAGCAGAAGCGGCAGTATTTTCCAACCGGCCTACTCAAAAGGGCTCCCCACAGCTTTATATGTAAAAACATTTTAACGCACAGAAAAAGAAAAAAGATTGGGAACATTTCATTTGGAAGGTGATTGCTGTATAAACTGTGGCCCATTGAGCCGAACGCCACCTGTCAACCGGAAACAGCGGCCTTCCAGGTGCTTAATCAACCTCTTGGGTTCGCCGTTTACCTGATAGCAGCAAAAACAGGGCGGCAGGTTGATGGTCCTGGGCAGGCCGCCGCAGATGGCTAGCAAACTACTTTCGGCTGAGTGGGTCATTAAGTTGTGCAAATTGCTCGAAAATGTATGCAGGCATTTCCCACAAAAGGTGCAAATGATTCCATACATTTTGTAATAAGGACTCAGCGCCAAGTTTCCGTATCAAGTAGAGCTGCGTCTGGACCGGACCTTGTCACTTCTCAGGATTCGTATTTCCTTTCAACCTGCTTCATAGCGATGCCAGGATTTAGTCAGCATTTTGGATTTCTCAGAGAGGCAGAAACGGTTAAAATGCCTGACTGGGACCCGAAAGACTTTGGTTCAAACAGGAAAATCGCCCACTATAAAAGTTGAGGGGGTAACCCTGGGCCATTTGCTCATCATCTTGGCCTAACCTCTCTTGCAGGTTATTATCTTGAGGATGAAATGGGGGAGGAAAGAACCGGGACTATTCCCTGAACTGGTCTTGGAGGAACGGTGGGACAGCTATGTGAGCGATGACCCTCTGCCCCAAAATATCAGGTTCCATCTCACTTCTTCCTCACACAAAGTGAAGAAGAAGAGGAGGAGGAGGAGGAGGAGGAGGAGGAGGAGGAGGAGGAGGAGAAGGAGAAGGAGAAGAAGAAGAAGGAGAAGAAGAAGAAGAAGAAGAAGAAGAAGAAGAAGAAGAAGAAGAAGAGCAGGCAGTCAAATCACACCTGACTCATGGTGACTCCCTGTGAAGAAAGTGTATTCCACTCACCCAGCATGATAGCCATTTGATCTAGGGTTTCTGGGGCTCAGGTTCAAAACACGCACGCTGTGCTTACCGACAACCAGCCACCTGCTCTTCACAGCCGACCACAGCACCCAGCGCTGGAGGAGCTCTTGTACGTGAGTGATCAGGTGACCCCGACTGTCCTTCTTGGTAGGCAGCTGCAGGCTCTCAGGCAACACCGAGACCAAAGGGACATCCCCCATTTCCCAGGTGACTATCGGAGGCACAGAGAACAAACTCAGGAGGCAAAGATCTCAAATGAAAGCTTCGCATTCCACATCCAGTCCTGTCCCGTCCCTGCCCCTCAGCTATCTACACCCCATGCGCAAACAACATGTGTGCTTGTCTATCTTTCCAACAGCTAAAAAGGGAGAAAAAGATCATTCCTCTTTGGGATTGCTCGACTCGAGTCCAGTAGCACCTTAGAAACCAACAAGATTTCGAGAGTATCAGATTTCCAGATCTCACAAAGGGAGTCTTGATTCTGGAAAGTTTATATTCCAAAAATCTTGCAGGTCTCTAAAGTGCCTCTGGACTAGAATCTAGTTCTTCTTCTGCAGACCAATCCGGCTACCCTTTGGGGACGAGATACTTACCTGGCTCCTCTTCCACATTCAGCAAAGGAATGTCATCGTCCAGGTAAGGCAGAGTCCCTCGGCTGGGCCCACCTGTGACTTCTGAAGAGATGAAGAGGCTGTCCGAGAAGTGCAAGGGGTTCTCCTTCGCACACTTCTGACCACAGCTGCAGCAGAGGGAAGGATAAGTTGCCAAGTAAAGACTTTGAAAGTGATTTGCCAATTTTAACAGCTGCGGCTCCATTCTGGTTGGCAAAGGTGGCAACCAAGGGCAGACTGACCATTGGCAGCCCTCGCTGAAGGCAGGCATCAGGTGTGTGGGATGCACAAGCAATTTCCTTCGCTAATGCACCAGGGGAACTGTAGGCACAGGATAACGGTCGGCTGCAGCTGCAGGCCCCATGGGGCCCCTCCCTCACCTTATTGTGCATTCTAGTCTTGGCCAACATGCAAACAGGGAGAAATAATTTGGGGGTGGGGAGAATGCAAAAAGCAGAGGGGCTGCAACTCTGAATATAGTGCTCCCCAAAATGAGAATTTGGCTACCCCACAACATGGGTCACAACTGAGATTGGCTTGCTCAGTCAGCCGCTGTGTTAGCCAAGCTACCCTGTTCCCCGAAAATAAGACATCCCCTGAAAATAAGACGTAGTAGAGGTTTTGCTGAAGTGCTAAATATAAAGCATCCCCCGAAAGTAAGACATAGCAAAGTTTTTGTTTGGAAGCATGCCCGTCGACCAGAGCATGCAGCTGTGGAGCAGAAAAATAAGACATCCCCTGAAAATAAGACATAGTGCATCTTTGGGAGCAAAAATTAATATAAGACACTGTCTTATTTTCGGGGAAACCCGGTACTTATAATATTAATAAATGACATACTTCCTTCATAAAGGAGATAATTCATTTGTATGTGAAGTATTTCCTTCCCTTTATTAGCAATAAGCTCCTTCGACCAAAGTTGTTGAGCCACACAATAAAGTCACAGTGCAAATAACAATAACAATTACAAAATGATGATAAAAGAAAATTGTGCTGCTAGTAAAACTGCGAGATTGTCACACTGATATGCAGCAGGAGAGAGTCCCAAGATATTGTCAGAGACAAGAATTTCACCACAGGCCACGTATCTGCAGGACTAACACCAGCCAAAGCATTTCTACAGGAACCTCATTGTGACTCTTACCACAACCCCATCCAGAAGGTCAGCACCAGGGGCGTACCACCTAGGGGGACTTATGGGGTTGAATGTCCCCGGGCTGCTGCCATTTAGTTACGGGGGCAGGGGGGGGGGGCAGTTCGTCAGGTCTGTTTGCAATAGGTTAGTAATGGGACCCCTGTGTTACAGGTGGGGGATCTAAGACTACAAGAGCAGTTGGCACAGAGGGAAGATTCCAGCCAGAGGTTTTCCATCCTACAGCCTCGTCTCTTCACTGCTAAGTTCCATTGGCTCCTGGGAACAGTTTGAACGAAACCCCTCTGTAAACCTTACCTGGCCTGACAGGCGTCTTCTAGAGGGGACAGATACTGCGACCAGATGCCCAGAGCGGCAGGCATGGTGAAGAGGACGGCCACCCAGCAGCAGGAGACGATCAGGGACATGAAGAGCCCGAAGTCATGCACAGCTGGAATCTGCAGAGAGAGCAGGGGAGAATCTAGGAGCCCCGCCTGGGATCTTCCCAGGAACGAGACAATGGACAGAGCTGCAATCAGATTGAAGAGGAGCAGCAGGAAGGCTGAGGAAAGATGGAGTTGGCAGCTGCCCAAAGATGCCCTTTTCATTACTTTTTCTACACGGTCTTTGCAAAAGCCTTTTCCTTTTGCCCATTTTGCACAGTTAATACAAACAACTGATTGAAAATGTCCAGGATGTTAACAAGGAAGCGTTGGCACAAGCAGACAAAAAGTGTAGGGAAAATAAAAACCTCACTGCATCTATTTGCAAGAGAGAGGGAGAACCTGGATTGGGCTTTTTCAAGCAAAGGGCTGGAGGCAGGAAATTCAGACTCATCTCAACGGTCAATCAATCAATCGTGGGTCCACAGGAAGGGAAGAGGAATCACCCCTTGTGGCCAGATATCGAACTTTGCACAAGTCTGAAAATGTTGGCAGCTCCTCAAAATTCAGTGCCAAAAATCCCCAAGCTTGGAAACAAGATCTAGATTGAGAAGTGCTTGAAAACAGATTTAAAAATAAATAAATAAACACTGTATATTAACTCCTGCCATTAAAACCGAGCCTACGGAAGATTAATTGGATGAAGATTCAGTGCAGGCAGACCTCGGCTCCCCCCCTCTGCAGCCTATAGCTGTTGATTGGTAGAACATTCAAGAATGACATTGAGAAAGCACTTCTGAATTGATTTATGGCGTTCACCAAACACGCCCCCCCCCTCCAGAAGTGCAAATGGCCTTTAGTTTAGATTGCCTTGCAAAGAAGTTAGTGGACAAAGGACCTATTTAAAACTGTTAGCTACTACAGATAAATGGAACTTCTGTGTTCAGGGGAAGTCTACCTCTGATTTCTGAGAAATCTGGCCTGTAACTGAAACAGGATGCTGCCCTGAAAAGATCATTTGATCAGAGCAAGTAATTTCCACATTATCCTTTTGGGGGAGCCTAACCTGCAAAGAAGAATTTGCTTGAAGGTTTAAAATTTTTTATTGTTACGGTCAATGATCAGGAAATACAGACAATCAAAAGGTTTTTTTAATTACATGATGCATGGTTACAAGATTAAAAAATTAAGATTGCATAGATGCCTCATAAACTTAACACAACCCCATTATCATTCTAAAATGCTTTCAGATTTCGCTGCACCCTTTTGGACTTATGGGGGGAGGGACTCATGCTCACCTGAGAGAAAATGTTGGCTGCGTACGCTGCAGCTGTGGTCAAGGAGGTGAAGAAGGTAGCTTTGCCGGCTGTCTGAATGGTGTGAATCATCCGCAACTGGAGGTCTTTCAAGTGGGTGGCCTGCCGGTAGGTGTTGATGAACACAAAGACGTCGTCCACACCTGGGGCAACCCAAAAAGAAGGGTTACACCAGAAACACTTAGATCAACCAAGTCAATCACCTGTCTAGTTCTTCCAGCGTGGTGTAGGTGGTTTCTGATCTGGTTTCTGATCTGGAGAACCGGGTTTGATTCTCCACTCCTCTACCTGAGTGGCAGAGGCTTATCAGGTGAACCAGATGTGTTACAAGGTAATTTTACTGATCTGGTTGTATGCAAACAAAGAAAGAAATGGCAAGTTAACTTTTTCATGTCTGCGGGGCTGGCACTCACAAAACCCAACAATCTTTGTGTGTTGTACGTCAACTTCTGGGTGAGTGGCAATTTTAAAAAATCTAATAAATAAAGGATCTCAATGGATATTGGAAAATACTTTTCTCTGCTGGAGGACCTGGAAAGCTGCCACTGCCAGTCAGAAGAGACACTGCTTGATAAACCAAGAGTCCGACTCCATGCCAGAGGGCTTCAAGGAAATGAGGGCTTCCAAGCCCCGATTGTGGTTTTCAACACTGCTTATTATTTCCCCCAACGTCCTAGGGTGAGCCTTCCAGTTTTCGGATACCCTCCCCTCTCCCCCTTCAAACTTCTGCCAGCTAATCAATAATGTGCCCTGCTTAGTTCAGGATTAAAGCCTGTTGTTTACTGGTGGTCAAAGCTATCCCAAGAGCTGAGCTTCCTTGGCCAAGAGAAACACCTCCCAACCTTGCTCTGGTTTTGATCGACTTCCCGGCACTGGAGTGGAGGGCGTTTCGTGCTGCTTCGCTCCCTCGCAAGCTTGGCTCTTGGGCCTTGATAAAAAGCTTTGCAGAATCCAGGCTGCGAGATCTAAGGCCGGCCTCAGCTCCTCTGCAAAATAAACTACTAGATGGCGCAGATCAAAAGTCTTGCCAAGAGGACTCGAAGGAGATGCTTGGAATTTAGAGCAGAAGATTTAAAACTGACTTGTCAACCTGGAAGCATCGCAGCCGAACCGCAGCGGCGGCTGTGATAATACAGGAATAGGGGAACGTCATTGCATTTTTATACATTTGTGGCTGACATAAGAAAGAGAGAGGACGGCCCCTTCCAGAACCAGGGAAAGAACTGAAATCCCCTTTCCCTGACAGATGCAAATGTACATGATACTTTTACCGAGTTTCAGAAGCCGAAAAATATAAGTATACAAAGCAAACTAAATCAGGCCATCGATCTCGGTACTGTGAAAACACCTCTCCAGAATTTCAAGCAAAGAAAGGTGTTTTCCAGAGGAGATCCTTTAATAGAAGATGCTGGGGAGAAGCAGCCCCTCCTCCTGTTTTAATCCTGCCCTTCTTCAAAGGAGCTGAAGTGGCCTAAATAGCTCTTTCCTCCTGGCACACTTTATTCTCACACAAAAAGGTGGGTTAGGCTGAAGGAAACAGAGTAGTCCAAAGTCATTCAGTCAGCATGACAGTAAATGGCAATTGGAATCTGGGCCTCTGTGGTCCAAACTTCTAACCACTACAGAACAATGGCTTTGCGTGGTGTAGCGGGTAAGAGCAGGTGGACTCTAATCTAGAGAACCGGGTTTGATTCCCTGCTCTGCCGCTTGAGCTGTGGAGGCTTATCTGCTGAACCAGATTAGCTTGTGCACTCCAACACATGCCAGCTGGGTGACCTTGGGCTAGTCACAGTTCTTCGGAGCTCTCTCAGCCCCACCCACCTCACAGGGTGTTTGTTGTGGGGCGTGGGGGAAGGGCAAGGAGATTGTCAGCCACTTTGAGTCTCCTTACAGGAGAGAAAGGGGGGATATAAACCCAAACTCTTCTTCTTCTCTTAGAGGTTACCTGCTCCCAAGGGGCAGACAGCCATAGTGTTGGTATAGTAGTGGGAGAGCGGATAAGGGAAAAGGCAAATGACTGGAACCTTCTTGGGCAGGAATGCGTAAACTGGGGTGGCTTACCTATTCCTACAACAACGAAAGCAGCTACTCCGTTCAAAATTCCCAGGTACTGGATTCCAAACACGACATGGTACAGGAAGAGGGCCACCAAACAGCTGAGCCCTATGCTTGCAATCCCAAAAAAAGACAGGAACACTGCAGGGGAAAGGGAAGACCGACTTCAGTAAGAGAGACGCCAAGAGCCGATTCACACTCAGATATCTACGATTTGGCTGCTGAGAGGGTTTAGAAACTCTCTGGTCACTGTGTGAATTTATTCATTTGCTTTTGTTTGAAACATTTATTAGCTGCCTTTCTGGCTTACAGCACTCGAGGCAGCTTACAAGAAAAATAAAACAGCAGTAGAGAACACAAGAAAAACAACCATTTGAAATCCCCCAAATGAGGAATGGGCCCTTATAATTTTTGGCATCCCTTTTTGATCTTGGGTCTTCTCTTTGGAGAGCCTAATTTTCCTTGCAGTTGTTGAGAATTCTTTTACATCACAGACACACAACTTGACCTACAAACACTCAAAGTCTTCGACAGGAAGATTCTGATGTGAGAAAATATAGGTTCCCCGGCCTGTTTCTCGCAAGGAGAAAAGCAAAATCAGAATGGGGATGTTTGAAGCCAATCGGCCAGCTTGCAAATATCTCATCTGCTCCCTGATTCAGAGGCCATAAACAAACCGTGGTGGTTTTTGATGAGCACAAGTCAAGGGAGGCATCACTTATGGGAACCTGTAGAAGTCTCATGGGTAGTTGAGCAGAGTTATCAGGAGGCCGCCTCCTAACAATTAGTTGCCATTGATGAAACATCATCCGCCTGTTCTGTGCCATTAATCCAGCAAAGGAAAGACAGACCATAACTCCAAGATGGAGTGGCTTTATATCTATCACAGCTTACCTGAGCAAGATGCAAGGACATAGACCAAGACGGCTATGCAGCTGCTGCTAATGAATGCCAACATCATGTCATTGTTGAACGTCTTCCTCACCTCGTAGTCGAACAAGTCTGTCCCTCCATAAAGCACCTGAACTTTGCTAGAAGAACAGAGGAGCAGAAGTCAATGCATCCTGAAAAGCAGCATGGCGGTTGTGCAAACAGTTGTCAAATTGCAGCCCACTTATGGCGACCCCTTGGGATTTTCAAGGTTAGTGGGGAACAGAGGTGGTTTGCCATTTCCTGCCTCTACATAGCAACCTGGACTTCCTGGGAGGTCATCCATCCAAGTACGACCCGGGTCAATCCCACTTAGCTTCCAAGATCAGACAAGATCAGGCTAGCAAGGGGAAGGCAAGGGACATTCAGAGGTGGTTTGCCACTGTCTCCCACTATGTAGCAGCCCTGGACTTCCTTAGAAGTCTCCCAACCAAATGCTGGGCAGGGCCAATCCAGCTTAGTTTTTCTGATCTGACAAGATCAGGCTACCTGAACCCTCTAGATCAGGACAAGAGGCAAACAGTTTGCCATTGCCTGCCTTTGAGTAGCAACCCTGGACTTCGCTGCTGGACTCCCGTCCATGTACTAACCAGGGCCAACCTTGCTTAGTTTCTGAGATCCAATGAGATCGAGCTAACCTCGGCTGTCGAGGTCACAATGGAGAACTTCATACATGGAGGATTATATCCTTGTTTCCCACAAGGGAGAAATAAAATATGAAATAGGGCTATTTTAATGGAACTAAATACCCTGTTTCCCCTAATATAAGACATCCCCGAAAAATAAGACATAGTAGAGGTTTTGCTGAAATGCGAAATATAAGGCATCCCCCGAAAGTAAGACAAAGTTTTTGTTTGGAAGCATGCCCGACAAACAGAACACAGGAAAAATAAGACATCCCCTGAAAATAAGACATAGCACATCTTTGGGAGCAAAAATTAATATAAGACACTGTCTTATATTCGGGGAAACACGGTAGTTATCTAAATAATCTGATTTTCCATCTATTGGGACAAGCCACAATGCAACAGGATATCTCCAAGGACACCGGTGAACCCCAGTCCTTTTCTACTCTTAACAGAGACCGAGAAGAAAATCTCTCCCAGCAACAGAAAAAAAGCCCAGCAGTTCTTCCTTCCGAGAGCAGCCGCATTAGATGATTCTCAAGAAAGTGACGAAGCCCGTGCAGTGAAAAAGATCCCTATTGTTTCCCCTGCGTTTGATAAGCTGCTCCCCAAACTAGCAATTCCACCAGGACTCTCAATCGGCGTTTATTATATTAACACACAAAAGGGTAATAAACCAGGTGATTCAGGTAGTGCGGCAGCCTACGGAAAGAGGCTCCCAGCAAAAGTAATCAGAGATAATTGAAGTCAGGAAGACAATAAAAACCGTGTAGCAGGAGAGAAGCAGCAAGATACCCTTCACAGCAAGTCCTGCCACCCCCCACCCCCCCATGACTCTTTTAGCAGGAACAGCCTCAAGCGTGGATTTTTTCCAGTTCTGGGACGTGCATCATTTGCACACCACCCCAAAACTCTCTCTTTCTCACCTGGTGGATTGCTTTGCTAGCAAGGCCACGTAAGAAACCACGAAGCTCTGGAACTTCCGACGTTGCTCCTCCCACCGATCTTCCACTGAATAGTAGCTGGGTAAAGGGGCCCCGAAGAGGATCTCACTACGCAGAAGGGAGCTTTTCATGTTGTCGGCTGACAAGGCCTCATCCACGTACCAGTAGAACTCGGGGTGGGTCATGGCCAGTTCCAGGGAACCTAGAAGCAGGCAGGAGAAATCAGTTTGGGACCCACCTACAACCAGTGGTGGGATTCAAATAATTTAACAACCGGTTGTTTACAAGTGCCATTTTAACAACCTGTTCTGCAGAACTGGTGTGAACTGGCTGGATCCCACCACTGTCTACAACCATCTGCCACTAATTTGCTCAGTCACTTGTGGCGATCGATAATGTCTCCAGGTGATTAGACCATGTAACCCTTGAGGCGTTATAGTCTTGCCGTGGAAACTGTTTTTTTGTGCGTGAAGGAACAGTAACATGGAACGTTCCAAACCACATTGGCAAGACCAGTTGTGGGAGTCTTGTGACAAGACCCACACGGTGTGGATGTTATTAAAATGTTACAGTGCTACTGCGGTATGAAGCTGTAGAAAAATTAGTCCCATGGTGGGCTGGAACATATTAAGAAGACCACAGAAATTTCTCAGTCAGATCGTGAACACATTAGAAAGATCTGACCTAGCTACAAGTGGGAAGCTGGTCTAGTGGACATTAGATACTGAGGATACCTGCCTCTGGCCACAGACATTTCATCTGTCCAGCCATTAGGATGACTGGGGTTCCCTAGTGTGATGCACGTGGACTCTATGGTGTCCACCAGCATCTTCCTTATTGCCTATCAAGAGATTTTCGGAAGGTGAGCAGGGTCAGGTGGGTTTTTTGCCCAGCAAGGCTTCTGATTGGCCACTGGATATATGAATGCCTATGCAGATTTTTTTTTTAAAAAAAAGCATTGCTTTGACAACAGCTGCTACCGCATCACAAGCATCTTCGCTGTGTGACAGTGTGGCAGCCACCTGGTGGCTGCTTCCACTTCCCGTGGCAGCCATTTCATGGCTACCATTCCAACGGTGTCCACGGGCTCAAAAAGGCTGGTGGCCCCTCCAAGACTCACCTCGAATGTCAGCAAGGTCCTGCCCCAGGCCGTCATAGTAGATCTTTCCACCTCTCTCAGTGGGAAAGAAATAGGTCATGAGGGAACTAGGCGGGGAACAGTAGGAGTAGGAGCCCAAAGGGAGGTCTTTGAGGACTTCGTGGGGCTTCCAGCAGAACTCTCGGAAATGAGGGTGGTCCATAATTTTGCGCTCAATCTCATGGATAGTGACCAAACGCTCAGAAGTGAAGATGTTGTTTTCAGCATCTCCCCGGGCCAGGAAAATGAGTTCGATGCGCCAGTGCGCGTGGGTTTGGGTGTTGGTGCTCACAACGGTATTAGAGTATTCCCAGTGAGGGGGGGCTGTTCCGTGGCTGGTGGGCAGTTTGGTTGGACGAGCTAGGTTGGGCTTGGGGGCAGAAACTAGTCCGCTCCTGGTCGGGGCTGCGTTTCCTCCGGGCTGCGCCTGATCGTGTGGAGTTCAAGTGCAGGTGCTGCAGTTGCTCGAAGATCAGCTTCTGCAGGGTCTCTGAGGTGAAGTCGGCCAGATCCCGGCGGTTGCGGCCCCAGGAGCCGAACTGGGACTTGAGGGCTAAGGCGAGCGCGTCAAATCGCTGGGAGGACTCGTGGTTGCGAATCTCAAAGGCGTTGTACGAGATATCAATGTCCAGAGCAGGGTAGTGCAGGAACATGACCACGGCAAGGGTGGCAGGTATGGCGCAGCCCAAGAAGAGGATCAGACTGGCGGAGTACGGGTTGGTGAAGATCCAGCCCACAACGTTCCAGAAGCTGGAGGTCAGCACCGCCGTGGTCGATGCCCGTGGCCGGGAGTTCCACTGGCATTTCCCGCAAAGCCGTGGCCCTTCGGCTCTCTTGCGAGGCCCAAAGGCCACCTCCTCTTCTTCGTTCAGCCACATGTCCTGCAACAAGGGGTCATCCTCAGCATCCATCTTTAGTGCTGTTTCAACAGGGAAGAGAGAAGAGGAGCCGCCCGTTAAACCAGAACCCAAACGGCTGTTGCATCAGCTGGCCAGCACACGTGGCTTCTCGAGGCACAACTGAACCATCTCCTGCAAAATCACCTTCCACCTTTGATAGCTACAACATTCCCATTCAGAGGTCACCCCGCTTGGCTTGGCCACATGCTGGGGATACATACAGATGGCTACAACTATCGTACATGCATGAGAAGGGCCGTGTCTCTATGAGAGGGGCCTGGTTGACAAGCATGAAGGTTCAGTCTTCATCACCTCTGGTTAAAGGATCTCACAGGGAAGGACATCTTCCCCAGAACTTCCTGTCCAAGAAGACCACAGATAGACTCAGTGTGGATGTGATCACTTCCAGCTGACACTCTAGAACAGGGGTGTCCAACTCTGGCGCTTCAGATGTTCATGGACTACAATTCCCATCAGCCCCTGTAATCCATGAACATCTGAAGCGCCAGAGTTAGACACCTCTGCTCTTGGAATTCCCTGCTCACTATGGTAAAGGCCATGGAGTTGTGGTGAAAATCCTAGAGTGTCACTACAGAGTCCCTCCCGCTCAGTTTCTCAAGAGCAGGGGATTGGGGCAGAAGCCACGGGTTTACCTGCCTTGGATGAGCAAATGGCAAACTGACTGCACAAAACAAGTCCCAGCTCAGCCAGTAAGCCGGAGATCTAACCTACCTCACAGGGCTGCCACAAGGGTAAAGTGTGTGTGTGGGGTGGGGTGGGGGTGGATGATGATGTATGCTTCCCTGTGCTCTTTGGAGAGAAGAGCAGAATGAAAACACTACGCATAATTATTTTGACTCAACATATTTGTCCGTCTTTGGTGGCTACGTGGTGTATTAATACAACTTAACACAAAGTTCCACATCCCTCAGTGGGGTTTGGTTTCTTGAATGGCAACTCCCCCTCTCCCAAATTTCCATATCCCAGCATTTTCAAAAATAGTTTCCCAGCATTGCAGAGAGCGATCTATTGTTCAATATCCACAACTCCAGTGAACAAACACTAATTCTTTAGTTTACAAAGCAATTCCCCAAATCCCAATCAGAAAGCTGAGCCGGACGGACATTTCATCAGAGCCCAAAGGCAATTTGGGTCTGAAAAATTAATTTCCTTCCTATAAAAGATCCTAATTATACATGAATACACCTTCCCCAAAACACACATCCAACATTTCTTAATTAGCTGGGTTCTCAAAATACTATTGGCAAGCCTTTCGGCGCCTCCGTGGAAAACACAATTTACAAAACTTAAAGACAGTTCTAAAACTACCTCAAAATGCATTTGGCATAAAAAGAAACTGCTGCTGTTCCAAATTAACACCTTAAATGCTTCCAGGTTTTCGACAGCCAGAGATTCATGTTTTAATCCTGTCCCCTTTCCAATGAGCTCAGCCTGGCTGGCACACAGGATTCAGGATTGCCAAGTTCCAGGTAGGACTTGGGCAGAATCCCAGAATTACAACTGATCTCCAAGCTACAGAGCTTAGTTCTCCTAGAGTCATGGTGGCCAACCTATGGCACTCCAGGTGATCATGGACTACACTTCCCATCAGCCCCTGCCAGCATGGCCAAAATGCTACTGGGACATGACTGTACAACCCGGAAAACCCACAACACCCTAGTGATTCTGGCTGTGAAAGCCTTCAACAATACTCCTGCTGGTGTTTTCAAGGCAAGAGATGTTCAGAGGTGGTTTGCCACTACCACGTCACAACCTTGGTATTTCTGGGTGGTCTCCCATCCAAATACTTGCCAAGCTCGAACCTGCTTAGCTTCAGCGATTGGAGGAGATCAGGCTATCCTAGACTAGAGCTATCCCAATCAGGGATCATTCATTCAAAAGGCCAATGTAAGTTTGAACCCACTTTACAGCACCTAACATACACAGAGCTCTCTAGCTACTACATTTGTGAATTGAACCTAGTTCTCCCCGGACCTCACCTTCTGCTGCATCCTCCTCATCAGAGCAGCAGCAACTTGCAGGAAGAGGACTGAAGCCAAATATCCTAGGAACAGAAGTAACGATAGCCATGATGGCTAATGGAACCTCCATGTTCAGAAACAACATATCTGTGAACATCAGTTGCTCAGGACAGGGAAGGGTTATTTCTTTCTAGCCCTACAGTGATATCCGTCTCATCCAGCACACTCTCTTTTTGAACTGTTTCCATCTGGCAGACGATACAGGTCTATAAAAACTAGGACAAAGAGGCTTAGAGACAGCTTCTACTCTAGAGCTGTGGTGATGCTGAACTCCAGGGCTTCGTGTTGATGTGTTTGGGGCTGTGTAGTGATGGGTGGAGGAAGGGGAAAGTGAGGATGGGGTATGAGTCTGAAATTGTGTGCATCGAGGAATGCTGCTGTAAATTTTTGTTGTGCGTGCACAATGACAATAAATGCTTATGCTTATGCTTATATAGTGGTAAAGTGACATTAAACAAGTTTCCGCAGTTAATCCAGTCGCCAGGGGTCTATCAGAAGTTGTGCTGGGAAAAAGCGGCCCCCTAGCCCCTCACTTTCTAAAAACACTTGTTGGGCACCGTACCCGACAAAATGCCCAGTCCCAAATAGATTACTTCTTTGCTGCCATCCTCTGCACTTCTGGGGAGAAAGAGAGCCTTGAATTTATTCAGCCGAGCTCTGCCTTAAGGCACCTTGTTGGGCCTCTGTGCTGTGGAACTTTTTTAATTTACTGGCCTTGTCCGGCCTGTCTGCTCAGAGCGCTTTATGCTTTGGGATGAAATACACTGCAGTCCCTTTCTTCCTCTCATTAAGGCCGGGAGTAGATCTTTGTGCCCTGTTGCTGTATTTATATCCTTGTTATTTATACTCCTGGCGGGGAACAAACACAGAAAAATCACGCCCTTCTTGCTCCATCATGAGCTGCGAGCCATGGGGCGAAGGGCAACCTGTGGAGATGGCGAACACTTTGGGGATGGATGGGAAGGTAAACAGGCAACGAGGTGGGGGGAGGGCATCTACTTGCCAGCCTTCATTGCAAAACCACCCATCCAGAGGGCAAAAGAGACCCAACATCTGGTCAAACCAGATGCTGCCAGCTAGGGAATTATAAAGACGCCCTTATTCAGTTTCTTATTGTTCCATATATAGCAGTGGTGTAGCGCCAAGGGAATGGGGGGTGCACGATGCACTGGGAGCACACCGGGGCAGGGGTGTGGTGGGGGTGTGGCGTTGGCATTCCGGGGCGTTGTGGGGACATTGTGGGGTGGGGGCGGGCAGGGGCGTGGCAGGGTTGCAGGGCGCACGCATGCCCCGGACACAGTTCCCCCTCGCTCTGGCCCTGACATATAGTCACCACAAATCTTTTCTTATGGACCAGATGCCCCAAATGTGGGTGCCTGACACCCGACACCTTTCCTGTTGTCTGCCAAGGGTTCTTTGAAAGTGGACAGGCCAGGCAGGGCTTTTGCCAAACAAAACTTCTGATTGGCCACTAGAGATTAGCTGTGCAGATTTTTGGATCCAGGACTTTGGCAGCAGCTGCCACAGTAGCAGAAAAGTCCTCACTGTGTGACTGAAAATAAGCTGTGGCAGCCATTGTGTGGCCCCATCCCCCTGACCTGCAAAATCGGAGCTTCAGTCCCCCTCCAACTCCAATGCAAGCAAAAAAACATACAAAACCCGGTTATCTTTCCGCACGGCAATTTCCACATCGGCAAGGTTCTCTTTGTTGCCTGACCCTGGGAGTCACAGGCAATTTTGAAACAAGGGCAAGAACCAATTTGAGGCTTCACCTTTTGCAAGATCCTGCATTTGACGGGACTCCAAATGTGAGGCTATAAGGCAGCCTCATCTCGAGTGCCTCCAAACAGAAAACGGAGCCCTTCTAACTGGCAAGATTAGCACCAAGAGAAAAAAAAATTGTTGTGATTAAACTGAGAGGTTCTTTATTTTCTTTTGAAACACTTTATGAGATTTTCAGAGAGAGAGAGAGAGAGAGAGAGAGAGAGAGAGAGAGAGAGAGAGAAGGATCTGGTGCCAGCCATGTGTAAAAAGGTCCAAAACAGAATGCGAAAAATAAAGGGAAAAAAGCAGCAAACTTTACAGGATTTCTGGCCGTTGTGGGTTTTTTGGGCTGGGTGGCCATTATTTGACTCCTAACGTTTAGGAGTCATAGTTGCGGGCAAAACATTACGAGCAAAAACCAGGCTATGGCCACACAGCCCGGAAAACCCACAACAGCCTGTATATGCACCGGGGATGCTATCTAGGTGATTGAGATGTATTCCTATCTCAATGTAACTGCTTGCAACTATATATCAATGCTGTTGCAAGATATACGTAACCAGCCTGCTTTATGTTACCTTTGCCATTTGGGGCATTCTTTCCTTGATTTCTACTTTATGGCTTCACATGCTCTGTAGATAACTGGGCTTCCCCCTGACACCCTGGTCTCATGAGATATGGTGTTGCTTCCGTTGCTCCGTGGTGGCAGGATGCCAGGTGGCTCTCTATCACCATCTGTTGCTGACCTTGGGGCACCTTGACTCCCCAAACTCTTTCTTTCAAACTTCTTGAGAAAACAGGAGGAGGGGGAATAAAGGGGGTGGCAAAGGTCAGGTTCACCAGAACTGGCTTTGCCAAGCTTTGGTGCTCTGAACTTATCAATAGACGGTACTGATCAACAACACTGATCAACAGACACAAATGTGTAACAGACTTCCTTCTGTGATACACCTCTGAAGATGCCAGCCACAGATGCAGCTGAAATGTTAGGAACAAGATCCGGCAGACCACAGCCACACAGCCTGGAAAACCCACCACAACACAGAGTCCAATTATTGGCTTGAGGTTCAAGACCTAACACGGCTGACCAAACACATGGCTATGAAAATGCCTTTCCATGTGTCAGATTGCTGGCCCAATGTCCCACTCTGACTGTGTCTTAGGATGAGGAGGGTCTTTCCCAGAACTTGGTATATGCAACCAATGACTGGCAAAGCCATTGCTCACTTCCTCATAGCAAATCCAACTTTTTTCTATTTAGTCCTGAATTGTCTCTGGCAATGGACCCCGAGCAAAGAAAGGTCTTGCCATGGACTCGTAGTCCAAGAGTCTTTAACTGGAGAAACCAGGCAAAACAACTACAGTTTGGCAAGATGGCAAACCACAGTTTGTGACAGGCACAAGAGACACCAAGGAGGAGAGGCTGGATCACCCCTGGAGAAAGCTGGGGTCTCTCCCTATTCAGGGACCCCCGTGCAGTAAAGATGGCTTTGTAAATCAATGAAAAGTAGGGGGGACTTTCAAAAATGTCCTGATGAAGACTGAGATGAGATCGGCATGTCTCGGCTGTTCACACCCAACCCCTGGCCTTGCATGCTCGTGAGTCCTTGGAGACGTTAAATAAATTCACTCCCTTCTCCTCTCCAGCAAAATCGACTCAGTCATCATCCCCGCAGCCTTCTTGTAATTTCCCGGGCTGATTGGAATAATTGCTTCATTAGTTGTTTTTAAGTCACAGTGGAGCGGGGCGGGTGGGGTGGGGGGGAGAATCACACACACGTAAGGAGACAAATTATTTGCCTCCTCATGTAAAGATGAGGAGGTACCAGCTTCACTACTTATGCTCAGTTTCAGGAGTTCATAACTGAGAAGATTGTTGTAAGGGTCCGAGGGAACGTGCACAAAGTGCTCTGAAGTCTTTGACGTGCTTCCAAATGTGAACTCTGATTGGGGTGCAGGGACTCAAGCAGAGAGGCCCTTCACATCATCTCCTGTCTGGTTATCAACTGGAGATGCCGGGGACTGAACGTAGAACCTCTTGCATACTGAGCTTGGCCCCTCCCTCTTCACCCCTGAGCTTGGCCCCTCCCCGATCATCATCATCATCACCATCCTAAGATCTTGTGCACCACTGTGCTTAAAGAACACGTCCTCTGACCGCCTGCAGAAGACCAGGCTTAGCTTCCTGCCAGCAGCACAAACTGTGCAGAAAAAGGAGGACATTAAAACATTTCCACAGCTCGGTAAGCAGGGCCCTCTGCACCACAAAGCCAGGGAGGGGCGGGAGGGGTGGTGGGGCGAGAAGGGGCTGGGAGGGGCGGTGGGGCGGGAAGGTTAGCCACGCAAGCAGAAGCAGATTAATGGCATTCAAGCCTGACTCGGCTGTAGACACACAGGACTTCAAAACCTAACCAGCGCCACCGCTCTCCTTTGCCAGCTGTGATTTTTCACCAGAACGGCTAAGCTGCGATTAAGCCGTGACTCTCCGGGGCTCCTCTTCGCTCAGGCCCTGTGCGTTGTCCGCTCATGAAAATACTGCTGTGAATCCATCAGGCAGACCAGTTGGAAGAGGTGGTTTCTATTAGGTGTTTCTGCTCTTTGTTTGGATCCGTTTCTTGGCTGCTTTCAACTGAAACTTTTTTTAAAAAAAAGATGCTAGTTTTTTCAAAAAAATAATTTTAATTCTATCCTATTCCTTTTCAGTTCTGCTGGACCCAGCTATCTTGCACTGAACTGGACCCTTAGTTCACCAAATTCAGTATTGCCTACGATGGGCAGCAGCGGTCCAAAGTCTGAAGTAGAGGTCTTTCACATTGCTTGGTCCTTTTAACTGGAGATGCCAGGGCTTGAACCTGGGATCTCCTGCATGCAAATAAGAGCCCCTTCCAGTGAACCACAACCCCTCTCCCAAATCAGGAATCTTCTCCCGATGACTCATCAAGGCACGTCATGTAGTCACAGACAGCCCTTCAAGTCCAGTCTGCTACTTTCAACATGCTTTCTTCTTGCTACCTGCAACGTACTTAGAACAACAGCAGCAGCTCTTTGCTTACTGTGCATTCAGTGGATGAACACCTGAAACAGCCTTATACTGAAATAGACTCTTGGTCCATCAAAGTCAATATTGCCTATGCAGACTGGCAGAAGTTCGCCAGGGTCTCAGGCAGAGACCTCCCCTGGACTTTTAACGGGAGATTGAATGTGGGACCTTCAGTGTGCCAAATAGAATCATAGAGTTGGAAGAGTTGGAAGAGTTGGAAGAGAGCCATCAAGTCATGCCATGCAGGGACACATAATCAAAGCACTGCTGACAGATGGCCATCCAGCCTCTCTTTAAAAACCTCCCAAGAAGGAGACTCCATCACACTCCAAGGTAGTGAATTCCACTGTCGAACAGCCCTGACAGTCAGGAAGTTTTTCCTGATGTTTAGATGGAATCTCTTTTCCTGCACCTTGAGCCCATTACTCCTGGCCTAGTCTCTGGAGCCGCAGAAAACAAGCTTGCTCCCTCACCAGTGTGACACTCCTTCAAATACCTCAACATGGCTATCATGTCACCACTTAACCTTCTCTTCACCAAACTAAACATCCCCAGCTCCCTAAGTCTCTCCTCATGGGCATGGACTCCAGACCTTTTTACCATTTTGGTTGCCCTCCTCTGGACCTGTTCCAGCTTGCCAATATCCTTCTTGAACTGCGGTGCCCAGAACTGTACACAATATTCCAGGTGAGGTCTAACCAATCCAGAATGTAGAGGTGCTATTACATCCCTCGATCTAGACACTATACTCCTCTCCTATTGATACAGCCCAGAATCGCATTGGCTTTCTTGGCCGCCGGGGAATAAACAGATGCTCTCCCACAGATCCACGCTCCCCTCCCATAGCTCTGTACCTTAAATGTGTACAGTTCATTGTTTTAGCACACCCTGAGTCCACAGATCCAGTTTTCCAAATGTCCAGCTCACCAGAGCTGGCGTTGCTGAGTGATCCGTTCCATACAGAGAACACATCTCGTTTCAAAAGAGGAAGCATCTTCCCTTTGCTTTAAGTGGATGCCCTGGGAATAAAAGCATTTTCTTGCAGTTGATCTGGTTCGTTCCTTGTCATTGAACGCTGCTTTATTGCCACACATGATGCGGCATAAAATTTTTTCACCTGAAGTCCTCCCCCTCCCACACAGATACCTACGACAATAAACGCTCAGAAAAGACAGAGAACCCCTAATATTAAAGATTGCAGCTCTCTCAACAAATATTACAGTTTAAAAGGCAGAAGAGAGAAAAGAGTCACTCTCTCTTACAGTTCTTTGGGAAATATTGTTATTAAGACGACCCCCAAAAATAGGCCAGGAGAGAAGTAGAGAAGGCCTCGAAAGAACCCCAAGCACTCAATACATATAACAAAAAGTAGGTGCACTTGAATTGTACATACACAATCATTCCAAGAATTCAACAGAACAACAAATTCAATGCATCACTAAAAATACTGCAGAGCTTCAACTACAATATGTTGAAAGGTAATGCCAAAAATAACCCCTGCAAATAGTAATCTAGGACTCTGAAGAACACCAGCTATTATAAAATTCAAAAATTTAAACGTGGCATTGGACTAGAAATACAATGCCAATTCAGAATGCAGTGATTCAAAGACTGGACGAAGAACGGGAGAAGGTACACGTCTGAATGTGCACATTCTCACAAAGAACAAGGACGGCTTTGGATCTCTCTCCCCGCCTCACTCGTTCAGCCTAGCCCACCTCGCAGAGTTGTTGTGTGTCTGGAATGGAAAAGGAAGATCCATGGTTTGTCCTTCCCTGTGTTGTCTTCACAGTGGAGAAACTGGCTGTCCCATATCAAGTGAGCTTCAAAGGGTTGGGAGGGCCATGGTGGGTCAGTGGTAGAACATCTGCTTGGCCTGAGGAAGCCCCAGACTCCATCCCCAGCATCTCCAGTTAAGTGGTTTGGCAGGAGGGGAGATGAAAGATCTCTACCTGAGATCCTGGAGAGCAGCTGCCAGTCCGAGTAGCCATGCTGCCAATTGGCCATGCTGGCAGGGGCTGGTGGGAATTGTAGTCCATGAACATCTGGAGAGCCACAGGTTGCAGACCCCTGGAGTAGACAAAACTGTATTTGATGGACCAAGGGCCCAATTCAGGACATAGCAGCTTCATATGTGAATTCATGTGTGTGATTTGAACCCATATCCTAGAGCTCTAAGCTCTGCACGGCAGCACCCATTAAAGACATTTGTTTTCCTAGGCAACAGATACGAAGGCTTACCACCGCACTGCCTTTATCCCTGCTGTGCAGCCCCTGCCAACGTTAACTTGGGGTCAGGTTGACTAGCAATTAATTATTCATTTTGGCTTTTAATATTTTATTGTTGTGTTTTTACTGTAGTCTTAGTTTGCAAAGTGGCTTGCAAATAATGCTAAGAGGTTGCTAAAATAAATATCGGCCTCCAGGTTGGATGCCCTGGGAAAACGTGAATCAAAGATTCAGCTACTCCTCTAAAGCAGCAGATCTCAGAGGAGGTTGCCCGCTGCTTCCCTGAATGGATCATTGTTCTCTGATGTCTTTTCCTTCTAAGTCACTCTCTTCCAGGGGTAGACAGTCCTTGTTGCTGAGTTAATTACAGAGGAGGCTGCCTTTGGCAGCTCTGTATGAGTCACTCCTTGGATTCACTTCCTCTTTACCAACTCATGCAGGAACAGATATGCAGGTCAGAGCTCCTCTTCAGGTATTAGAGATGCTTGATTCCAATAACAATTGAACAAAGGGAGTCAAAGCTAGCAGCAGACTTGGTCTATATGTTTGGGTATGAGAGATGTGGAGTGTGGAGAGATGTCAGACAAATAAAAATTTAGGGTGTTGTGGTTTTTCTGGGTTGTATGGTCGTGTTCCAGTAGCCTTTTCTGTGGATGCAGGCAAAACGTCAGGAGAAAATGCTCCTGGAACACAGCCATACAACCCAGAAAACCCACAACACCCCAGTGATTCCGTCTGTGAAAGCCTTTGACAATACAAAATAAAAATTTGTTCTGACATACTGGTGTTATGTGTGCTGTTCTTCTCACTTTCTACTGCATACGTATGGATTTACTTTTTGCAGAGTTACAGTGCAGTTTGAAAAGGCTGTCATCAATATTTTCGTAACAAGATCGAAATGCACGCGCCTCCCTCTCCCTATGCAATGGAAAATGCAGAAAATACCACAGACACTTTGCAGTTCATGGTGTGGAGGACTTTAACAACCAGAGTGGTCTAGTAATTATCATGCAGAGCTGGGATCTGAGAGGCTAGCATCCAAATCTCCATACCAGCATCAAGCTCTAAAGCTTACAGATGACTGTGTAGTCATACACATTCCCTTTCACTGACTTCACAGGGTTGTTCTGAAAATAAACCTGGAAAAAGAGAATCATTTATACTATATTGCAAACCCTGAAGAATAGCAAGCAAGGGGTGTGTGCGCGCACGCTAAAGAATAGAGATTTCTGAGGAAGCAATTTTGAATCCGTGCTGTTTCGGTCACATCTTCCAGTTCCAATTCTGCTGTGTGTAAAATGGACCTCTGATTCTCCGTTTTTGCCTCATTTTGTTTCCTTCCACTGAGACTCTTTGCCCACTCCCCGCCCCCAGGGTAAAATGAAAAAAAGATGTACTGTGTTCTATACATCAATAAATTGGCACTATAAACATCATGCAGAGTTGCATCTGTATCCCAGTACAAACAAGGTTGCAAACCAATGATGAAAAGTAGCGCTCCAAAGTCCTTTACAAAAATACAAGCAAACAAACCCAAAAAAAGGACTTTACCCCTCTGTGATACACCTCTGAAGATGCCAGCCACAGATGCAGGTGAAATGTTAGGAGCAAGATCCACCAGACCACGGCCACGCAGCCCAGAAAACCCACCAGAACCAAAAGAAAGAAAGATTTGTGATTCCTGAGCGGCCTCAACCAGCCAGGAGAGCTGGCTTCCCACAACCTTCTCCCCGGGCTTCATAAATCAAGAGCAGCAGATAGATATCTGCTGTCTCCCCACAACCTCATAGAAAACATTTGTGCATTAGGATATATCTACTTAAAAAAGGATGCATGGAAGGTGTTACTGGAGTTGTCAAACCTTGTGTGCATGCACACACACAAAAACCTGGAGTCTGTTGTTTTTATTAAGTCACTTCCATGGTCCCGTGGGCCTGTCCGTCTTTCTGTTTCAATTCTGCCATAAAAAGGGTTTGTAAGATGTGAATTGGCATGCGGAGCTGAAAGACAAGCAAAACCATCCCTAGCAGGGCTGTGGGGAGGGGGAGGGAGGGGGAGGAGAGTTTCAAGAGACAGATTTGGGTTGGTTTCAATTTACAAGAGCAGGGAGAGAGTGTGGGAGGGGGCTGAGCTTTCAAGCATCTCTCTACTCGCAAAGGTCTGCAGCCTGTGGCTCTCCAGATGTCCATGGACTACAAATCCCATCAGCCCCTGCCAGCATGGCCAATTGGGCTGATGGGAATTGTAGTCCATGAACATCTGGAGATCCGCAGGTTGCAGACCCCTGCATCTACTGCAACCCTTTCAGCACTATCAAAACAACATTTTTTTTATTTTTGGCCAGGGAGGCCTGAAGCCTTGTGAATGTGCATGTTTGAGAGAGAGAGAGAGAGAGAGAGAGAGAGAGAGAGAGAGAGAGAGAG